>NW_020654229.1:6226765-6284465 GCF_003589595.1 Hyposmocoma kahamanoa
ACTTTTGTTTAAACTTCTTTAGAAACTCGTGCACAGTAGTGAGATACAATTTATCTGTCATACATAGAACAAACATATATATAAAAATCTCGCCTTTCACCTATTCAGGGGTAGGCAGAGACTGTGGACCTCCACTTAATACGTTCATAAATAGTATGTTTCATACATTATGGTCAAACGACAGTATCAGACACTAAAATTTTATAAAATATTTCGACTGTTGGGTTCTGTATCCATTCATTTTTATATAAAAGAAACAAATAATTCCCCAAAAAAAAAACAATTCTTGAATTGGTTCTATCTAATTAACTGAAAGCTACGTTAACGTTATCCATCAATCGTAAAATAAATGGGTAGAAACAAAATCACGCCATACGGCCCATGGCTCGCGACTCCCGAGGCTACAAGACGCCAGTCGTTTAGTCCTATAAGTATTTTAGGCTTCCTAGGGTTAAAAGACTTGCGACTAGTCTTGAGGCGTTAAAAATTAGTCGAAGTTTTTTAAAAGGCCTTAAAATACTGAGTCTCTTTCATCACTAGGAACAAGAGTGGACTCCCAGGTATTCTGTGTGGTTGTTTGGCACATTATTTTAATGATTGTCTGATGACATCATGTAAGCGTACCACAAATAATGTGAATTATTTTTAGCGTTTGCCGAACAACCTTGACACGGTATATTGTATCGTACGGCGTTACATTACGGCATACACATATCATATGCTTTATGTGATACAAAAGGTCTTAAAGCTATTATTACATTCCAACATAAGCCCTGTAAGGGCACTGCAATTAACTAACTACTAATATCAATACTAACAGATTCATGTCAAAGTGAAATAATTATTTATTCCATAGGTAAAATTTTTACACATGAAAACGTAATTTTTTAAGCTACTGCTCGTTGACTACGCTGACCTCCCTGAGAAGAACGAGCAAGAAACTCTAGGGATTGCTCTTTTCAAATAAACTTAAATGCTATAGAATGCATTTTGAACGATATTTGTGTGGAATTGAGACTTACGTTGTCTTCTATACATCTTTATCTAATACGTAGTCTACAATTTTGTAATATGACTTTTCAATTAAAACACTTTTCATGTAAGTTTTAAACTTAGGAAATGGTAAACTTAATATATGCTCCGGAATCTTATTGTAAAAACGTATACAGTTCCCCATAAAAGATTCGTTTACCTTAGTTAATAATAATGTCAACTTACTATACTATACACATAACATCATGTACTTTTACTAAACAACTAAACAGTTCGAGAGCAAGTAACTTTTCAGAGCATTTGCGAACACGTTATTATTTTTAATGTTTCTTACATCTCACATTAATTAGTTCACATCCAAATTCAAACCTAAATTCATCAATACAAACTTTGGACCTTGTGAAGACTAAAAAAACAGGTTCAATTATGACAGCAGCGATTATATGAATCGCTGACCACATGTTTTTTTAACCGACTTCAAAAAAAAAGGAGGAGGTTCTCAATTGGACTGTATTTTTTTGTATGAATGTTACGCGATAACTCGATTTGTGATTAGTGAACCGATTTTGATGATTATTTCGACTCATCCGAAGAAGAGAGTCCTACGTGATTATACAGCGAAAAGAGGATAAATACGTAATAGCATTATTCAAACCAAGGCCTAGCTATAGGCGTTTATCAGAATTTTTATATCTTATTTAGTTTTGGAAATAAAGTCGAACAACGATCGATCTGATGATATCTACAGCGAAAACAACGAACAAAATGTAGATTATATCCACAGCGAAGAACAACGAACAAAATGTAGTGTCCTGAGAATAAGCAGTCCTGCACATAAGACTTTGTTCTACGGATGAGCCGATTTTTTTTGTTGGAAAGAGAGTACCTCAGTGGTCCCATTTAAATTTCAAGTAAATACTCCACGTTTGAAGTTGGTTATTTTTTGAACTTTAAACTGAAATTATTTATGACACCAAGTGACAGAATGCGCCTGCACATGATGGTAAGCGACACGCCTGTCCATAACAGTTGCAGTGATGTTCAGTGCTTTAAATCGTAAAGATCTGAGGGGCACTGCCACTGCGCCCGTCACCCTGAGACAAGTAACAAGTTCCGTGTGCCGGTAATTTCACCAGCACCCTTACCCTTCAAAACCGGAACCCAGTAATGCTTACATTACTGCTTGGCGGCAGAAATAGGTACGGTGGGAGTACTTCCCTGGATGAACTCTTTTAGATGGAACTCTACTGCTACAGGCCACAGAGTATATAGTTTGAACATATGAACATTCGCTATCTTTTTTATAACAGACATATAAATTACCTATGAACCAAACATTTCATAACAAACAAGATATGGAACTATATTCGGTTAGCTGTCAAAAACACGTTTGAAATTAATTAATTTGTAAAAAAAAAACCATATTACAAAGGCAGCAGATCTACGCTAAACAGAAAAAAATGGCACGTGGTCTAAGAGAAAAATAAAATTTGGGAACCTCATAGTCCTGCAGCAGAGAAACCTGTGTCGCGGGTGCCACGGACATAAACATAGACAACCACAAATTACACCCAAACTCACGAGAGTAATAAATGTGGGTCACACAATTATTTCTCACGGCCCGGGAATCGAACCCGGGACCTCCAGCGTGGCAGGCCAGCATCTTTTTTTTTATACAAAAGTAAGTGCGCATTTGACATCAATCTCACCTGATGTATTCTTCGTGCGAATCCTGGGAATATCCACAACATAGGGGTGGAACCCCAGCCTACGTCTAGTCCCCCGATGATGGAGAGGGGAAAGCGGAATTAAATCATGCAATTCCATCGCAAACTCTCCATGATCCTGTAGAATACCGATAAGCAGGCAACTTTACGACAGGTGTACAAGGGTCTGGCAGCTTCGCCACTACTAATTCTGAGTCTCATAAAAGCTTCTTGACACGTTCTTCACTGAATCCAAGAAGGCCAGATATACATTCCGCCATGGAGGCAGTTAATCGTTGAGGTGTTTTTAAGTCATATTTATTGATAAATGCAGTTAAGTAAGATTTTGCATGTGTGACATATTTATAGTAACAGTCTCCGCCACTATTAAATTCTAGCCGCAAATTTGTAAAAATTTACAGAGAACGTAATGTTTTATTACCCGTGTGAACGAAGGAATTTCTTGTTTTCTATTAATGAACATTGTTGTATATTGATATGAGAAATAAAGCATAAAATCGATAAATAATATCAACTCGCCTTCAACAACACGCACGGATGACCGTCCACGCACTGACCTTGTGATCGTGGGCATTATTAAGAGGCGATACAACCTCAAATGGGTTTTGTTAATGCCGCATAACAGTGAAGGTGTTGAATCAATCAATTTGAAAAAAATATATAATAAAATTGAGTTTGTAAACTGATTACTACACGGCGTGAAAACACGATCCCTCAAAATTTTCAAGACAAAACAAAACACAAACTTACCTCGAAACTACAAGAAAACCGCCGTATTTAATAGGATCTTTACATAATTATACCAACGTTTTTTTTATATCTACTGAACTAAATATAACACGTATAGTCATTGACGTACAATTATATGGAAGTCGGGTCCGCGCTAAAAAGTGTCCGCACTTGTAAGGCGCTAAATCGTATACAGAGCGCGACACTCCGCTTTAGTCTTCATTTGTTCTACTGACAGCGCGATACTGCGATGACATTACAATTTAAATTTCGAATAGGTTGACTTGGGACATTTTTTTCGTGGTTTTTGTATTAGACCCGTCGTCCATTTATTTGTAAGTCAATGCGTATAGTATACGGTATACATTTTTCAAAGATCTTTAATTTCGTTTGTAAAAAAATTAATTCTGAAATAAAGGCAGTGTCCCTTCCGCTAGACCCAAGTAAAATGAACCGTATTAGTACGAGAAAAAGTCGCAATTCGAGATGAGGTAGTATACTCTTAAGGCGCTTACAGATTTGCTTGGTTTTTTTTTGGCGATAGACGTATTTTTTGTCAATTAACACGTATGGTCAGAAATGATACAACAAAATCGAGTATTTTTTTTATAACGCATACTTTTAGCCCAGCACTAAGGAAACCCCATATAGCTGGTGAAATTACAGTCTCCTAGGACTTCGCACTTTACGATGGGCACAGAGGCAGTGCCCCTACGATCTTTGCGAATCTGCAACTGTTATGGATAGGCGTGTCGATTACCACCAGGCCCACGACTTGTTCGTCCGCTCGCTTGGTATTATAAAAAAAAACGCGGGTGAACGTACACATAGACAACCACAAATTACTCCTGAACTCACGAAAGAAATAAGCGTTTGGCCACACAAATATTTCTCCCGTATCTCCAGCAGAATCGAGCAAATTTATAGTCGCCTAATAAGCTACAGTAAAGACCGGACCGAAAAATATAGGAAATCTATATGCACCTTTACGATGAACGTCCACTGTAATAATCTCAATACAGAGTACTAAAAAAAACGACGGACTCTGTTCTTCGGACGAGTCGAAATAATCATCAAAATAGGTTCACAAATCACGAATCGAGTTATCGCGTAACAGTCATACAAAAAAAATACAGTCCAATTGAAAACCTCCTTTACTGTCCCTTTCCAAGCGACTTCCAATATGTATGTTATCTCCTTAGGAGTGATCCAGCTATCCAGATATTAAGACGACTGTAAACTACATTAAAAAAAATTAGGTTAACTCGCATGGCACCGGAGTTTGATCAAAATATATTATTCGCACGCGCCGACCTTGGGATGGGCGTGACGCCATTGCGCACCTTCACGTTGAGTCTCTCGATATGGCGGGTTTCTTCGTCGTACGCATATTTAATTAGAAGCTGTTTACGAACAGACTGTTAAACGTATCCGTATTTTTTACCTATATTCGAATGGATATACTCCTGGATGGACCTCCTTACATCGTCATCCCACTTTTTTACCGCCTTTTCTCCGATACCTGGCCACTTGTTTTTAAATTTTGAATCGTTCTTTAATTCTAATTCCTTTGCCTCCTCATTCTGATTTTGTTTCGTTCCATCGCCACTCCCTGCTCGATCGCGGAAGCGAACAGCTGCTCTAATTTTTAACTTAATTCTTAACTCTAAGCCTGTCTCACGTTTAGTATTTAAGTAGGAAGTGTGTTGTAGCGTTGTACCTGGCTTTTATATGTACCTTTTTTTGTTACAACCTCTTTTTTTCTCTTTCGCTTTAATTACGAAAATTACGAATAATTTTTTTGCGGAACAAAGTATCCTATTTTATTCCCGTGAAAGTTATGGCTCATTAGGGTCTACAAAATTTTCAAAAGTAATTCAACCATGATTATTACACGTTCACCCGTACATGTTTTTAGCCCCGCACTAGGCAAACCCTGTATTGCGTGTGCCATGGGCACACACATAGACAACCACACATTGCACTCAAACTCACGAGAGAATTTCTTCGGCGCACAGGTTTCATCAAGATGTTTTCCTTTATTGTAAGCGAGAGGTTTTGCTACTAAGATCCAACTTACTTTGTCGAAGAACGGAAAGGATGCTAATTATTGTAACGAAATTTTACACAGGATAATGAACTTTATAACAATTGTTGTAGTCTACCATTGTACTTTGTAATCTCGAAACAACAATAAAAGTTATTCATTATTTTATTTTACGCTGCTAGCCGATTACGAAAGGTCATTACGGTTAATGTTATCATTTGTTCGGACATATGCCGATTTTTTACCTTCTGTCAGGATATAACAATTTTCAGAATAAAAAGCAAAATATCTCGCAATTCTGTAGTAAAACTAGATTTACGACAAAAATTTTGTCGCCTTGACGTTTGTCCATGTCTGTTGTCATATGAGGGACTCGTTACATTTATTCACACGGATTTTCAGAAAAACCTTCATACCCACGCAATAAGAGCGAAAAATACGATGCGAGTTTTGCTTTCGTTCAGATCACCGATGCGAAACGCACAACGTCTTATCGCTCTTATTGCAAGGACATAAATATTTTTTTCACCGGGTTAATGCAATTCCGCGATAAGTTTTTTAGCAGCAGTAGAGTTCGTTGTGAAAAGAGTTCGTACAGGGAAGTACTGCCACTGTTCTCAGGACCACAGTACATTTCGTTCGTTCTTCGTCGCTGTGGATGTCAGATTGACTGTTGTTCGATTTTATATTTCCGAAACGAAATAAGATATATAAATTCTCAAAACACTCGTACTTAGGCCTAAGTTTGAATAACGAAATTATTCTCGTAACGTACTTATTCTCTTTTTGCTATATAATAACATCGGACTCTGTTCTTCGGATGAGTCGTTATCTCGACTATTCAAATTTCGAAATGGTGGCCCTAATTACGGTCCTGTGGAAATATAGGCCTATATATAGGCTAATATATAATAACATGTGACAGGATTATTGCATCATCCAGACAGATTAAACGCATTATCTTGAAAAATCAATCAATCTGGACTTGTAATAAAAGTGATAAGCTGATAACGCACGTATAGTAAAAACAATTTTTCATTTATTTATATACACGTCGCATATTCATTGTGATAAGAAAATAATAATAAATATCATGTATCACGATTTAAGATTAGAATTTGCATTACATTTAATAATAATATGGTTGAAAAAAGGTGTTCCACATACATAGACACATGTATAAATATAGCTACAAGGAGTGATGTAGAGTTGTTAAAACCACTAAATTCTAATTCATTACTTTTTCGAATTCCGGATTCCCGGAAATGATTTTACACCAACGCAGGACAAAACTAGTCATCTAGGAAGTCAAAGTTGGATTTTAAAGTAATTGTTTTGATAAGATGGTCGGAAAAAGGTGTTCCACTACAAGGAGTGATATAGAGTGTTAAAACCAGTAAATTCTATTTCATTACTTTTTTCGAATTCCGAATTTCCGGAAATATTTTTACAGCATCGTAGGACAAAACTACTCATCTAGGAAGTCAAGGTTGGATTTTATAGCAATTATATTTTATAACTAGGTGAGTAGTTTTGTCCTGCGATGCAGGAAAACCGTTTCCGGAAATCCGAAATTCGAAAATTAAAATTTTTTGGTTTTAACAACTCTGTCACTCCTTGTAGCTATTTCTATAGATTTGGAAAACACCTTTTTCCGACCTATGTTAATAATATAGGAAATATGTTTGTACCACAGTGCCCCTCAGATCGTAGCGATTTAAAGCTCTGAGCGACACTGGAACAGCAAACGACGGGCGCACGACTTGTTCGTCCTGCCAATTGTTATCGTAAACTAATTGATAACCAACTAAAATAAAGACGCACTATATTTAAATTGTGTTTGCCTTAATCTACCCAAAGTCCTTGTCGATTTGTTATCCCCGATGGTATTAACAAGGTCTATAGTGCCAATTGAAATGCGCAATTTCAACTACGTAGTTACGGTCTCCATCTGTATAAACAAGATTTGTTGATAGTGACATTTTGTGGGACATTATTCATAGGCCATTTGTAACAGACTTCAAAAATGGAGGTTTTCAATTAGACTGTTTTTTTTTTGCATGGACACTGGTCACCGATGGAATCACCGAATGGAACCGATTTCGACAATTTTTTTTTTTTGTTGAAAATCCCATTCAATAATTTATTTAATAATAATATAGTTTTTTTTCTGAGTGTTCGATCTTTGTATTAACAATTATAACAAACTAGTGGAGTAATTTAACAAAAAATTATTGAATATCAATTCAATAAAAATTTAAAATCCCATTCAATTTTTCAGAATATATTTCACCTTATGGTACTACAAATTAGGGGATAAATTGAATTTATTGAATTTCACCCCCTTTGCGTTAATCGATTTTCAAAAACTTAGCGGGGCACACGAAAGGAGCCGCCCCACAGGTGAACCTTTTTGTTTCTAGTGGGAGACAGCAAGAAGTTGGTCTAATTTAGTAAAATTATTTTCATATAGTGTTTTTTTTTTTAATAGGACAGTGTGGGGAAATTGGAAACTATAGAAGATACAAAGGAATTGTCTTAGGAACCACTAAGTCTTTTTTTTATGATAACAATTTTGGCATAATCAATTTTTTGGTCACGCATGAGTTATCTATAAAAATTAATAAAATTTCAAATTTTTTTTTGCTGACCAACTCAATTTCATGTAAGGATCATTTCATTGTACGGAACGAAAAAAATTGGGACAGGTGGAGTTGGTAAAATTTAATAAACTGATTTTTCATACAAAATGAATAAAATTGACTAATTTATTTTTAGCGCTTAAAGACTCAGTGTCTTATAAAAATGACTTTATTGTATTGGACGAAAAGAATCGGGACAGCAAAAGTGGGTCTAATTTAATAAAGTGTTATTCATTTTACATGAAAAAACTTTTTATTAAATTTGATCAACTTTGCTGTCCCGATTATTTGTCGTCTGATACAATGAAATGATCCTTATATGAAACTGATGAATCAGTCAGCATTAAAAAATTTTCGATCAATTTGATAAATTTTTATGGACAACTCACGCTTGACCAAAAAATAGACTATGCCAAAATTGTTTTCACAAAAAAGACTAATTGTTCCTAAGACAATTTCTTAGTATCTTCTATGGTTTCGGATTTCCCCATATTTCCCAAAAAAAACACTCTGTATAGTTAAATTTCACAATTATTATCATTAAAATTGACCCATATAACTATCACCGCCGCGTTTAAATGACTTGACGGACTTATTAAATCCGTGACTGCACATCCATGTGACATTATCAAATAAACATGTCGCACCTAGTTTTTGAAGGGCATGAGTTATTGTATAATGTACCTTTAATATCTAATGTATGATTCATATTTGGTGAAATCATAATTATTTGTTACAAGTCAACTTTTAACAAAATATAAGCACTACGAAGGCACAGGCCACTGTTGGAGCCAGGAAAGTTCTTCAGTTTTTTAATGCTGTTGACCTTGGCTCTGAACATAGAATAATTAGTGGTGATCACAATAGAGATCAGTAAATGGTTGCAGTGATGAGGGCCTGGACGGTAATGGTATGGCTTACAATATGATTGCAAAGAATAACCAACTTTGGACAGCAGTATCAACATACTAAATGTGTTATCAGAAATGAATTTTTAAAAACTCACATCAGTCTTGCAAAACCCGTAACACGGTACAATGGTTTGCACTATTATGTTTTCTGACGGATATTGAATAATGTTATGGTGTAATAAAGCTGCTGCTATATTAAATTATACTATGAGTGACGGTTGTTACTAAAAATGTAACATTCATTATGGTACTTGCGACTTATCACACCTTGTATTTGTATTCAATACACTTTAAATAAAAATAGATTAGACAGGACTATCATTTGTCTACAAGGAAATCTGAATAGCGTTACAAATTAATAAAAATTTGTTGTAATAATTACCAAAGCTTTTCTTCCTGTCCTTATCCCACGCTAGGTGGGGTTGGCACAACATGTATTTTTCTTCCACTCTCCCCCTACCAGCTGTCATTTTTATACTCACACCTTTCTTATCCACGTCATCTTTCACACAATCCATCTATCTTTTCTTTGGCCTTCTTTTCCCCTTATATCCCTCCACGTTCATACCTAGCACTCTTCTCGTCACATGACATTCTTCCTTCCGCATGACATGTCCATACCACGCTAACCTGTTACTCTTCATCTTTTCCGTCACTTGCGCCATTTTCAAACTTCCCCTGATGTACTCATTCCTGATCTTATCCTTCCCCGTCACTCCACAGATCCATCTCAACATTCGCACAACATTTCCAATACATGCACAGTTCGTTCATCCATCCTTTTCATCGCCCAACATTCTGATCCATACAACATGACAGGTCTAATCACGGTCTTGTAAATTCTCCCCTTTTAGCTTAAGGGGCATTCGCCGATCGCAAATAGTGCCTGGGACCTGTCGCCATTTCATCCATCCTGCTCTTATTCTGTTCTTAACGTCGCAGTCTTTCTCGCCGTCATTCTGTATTAACGAACCGAGGTACCGAAAATCGGATAACAATAACCAAAGCTATTAGGCTCAATATATATTGCAGTGGAATGGAATGGAAGTGAATTTTTGTAACTATATTGTAACATAGCATAATGAACTTTATGGTCAAACGTGTAATGTACAAACTTGAGCCAAAATCTTCTACCCACCATGATAGTATTATTTAATAATCGAGTGTAGTATCCTCAAATATTATTTAATATTTCATGGCAAGATTAAAACTTAATAACAAAAATTGTCACCGAAATTAAGTAGAGAAAAGTAACCTCTTTTAAAGTAAAGTTTTTATTTCTATCGCAAAACATAATTCTTTAAATTGAACTATTTAAATGCTAGTAACTTGAAAAATTTTCAAATATACCTTAACAAAATGTACATTTTACATAAGTACTTCCCAGTGTTACAACTGAGGGTATATACAAAAAAATATTCAAGCTTGCAGTAGTCTGCCCTTTTCCTTACCCTCATTAAAAAATTATAAGTTACAAAAGACAACAAATTTGCGATCTTTTGACTAGATATATTTAACAAAGTTATTATATACAGAGCTAAATGAACTTAGAAACTGACGATTAATAGAAAATTGATGATATATTGCGAAATTCTTAGTCAAACAAGTTGAAACAAGTCTAAGTTTGAACATTGCATTTAGAATTTTCTAGAGCTATGCTTCAACAAAATTAAATACAAAGTATAGTGTTTGAAACGCTATATACACAATTTTGGACAGTACTAACTAACAATACCATTAGAAATGGGATAATGGTACAACTACAGGCAAATAAGCCTACATTTTCTAAAAGTACGAAGGAAAGCCAGATTTCACCACGCATACGGCGCGAAATGACGATTATGCAAATATATTTAAACAAATATGGTATTTCGCATTGAAGAATACACTGGTCCGTCGGCGTGACCCAAAACGGGGTCCCCTTAGCAACTAGATTGAGGTTATAACATTGATGCAACAAAAAACTGAGTTTCCACACATAAAAACAATAGATTGGTGAGTAATAAAAAATGAAAAGGCATTCAAGACTTACCCGGATGCTTCCGTGGTGGCTTTTTAATTTAAAAACTCCCTATGGTCTGGTAAATTATATTCTACACTTCGCACGAACAATCTAAAATTCGCCTGACAGATGACTGATTGTAAGAAAAAAAATGGCGACCACCCAATCGGGATTACGTCACCGAGCGCCAAAATTGAATTACTCTTTCATTTTTTATTACACCCAATAAAATACATATTAAATTCTAAAAATAAATAAAACTTACCTCATAAAGGATAAAAAATGTGGAAAGTTGTAGAAATCCAATTAACTTTTCTAATACATGAGAGTTCTAACTTTCAGTCCTATTCCGCGCGATGTTGCCAGACCGGTATTGCGTCAGAAATTAAGAAACGTTCAAGCTCACACATTTCAAGGCAGATGCTCATAATTAATAGCTTATCCCACTATAAAATTATCACAGAATACGCGAGAATGAAAAAAACGCGAACCCACAGTCTGTATAAATACAATTTTCTTCACGTAAAAGTTCACAGTAAGAGCGGCAACGTCGCACTTTTACACTAGAAACAAAGAAACTGCAGAAAAAAACACGGTAATTCTACAATTTTCTAAATAAAATTAATACTAATAATTTGAACACCACAATTCGTTAGAAATTTCTTATAGTAACAATTTCAATTGATACTTAATTCAAGATATAGTTATCGCGAGAAGGTACAAAATTAACTAAATTTATGTCTATCCTATCCAACTTGTTTTTGTTTCGTACGTTCGCTTAGCGTTGTAAACAACGAATCGGTGTTGCCGTAATCGAATTTAGAACTACTACCAATGACCTTCATGGTAGAATGTTAAAAACTTTCTAGAAGGCCATAAAAATATATTATTTGAATTCGCAATTGTTGAACGCAAAACAATACTCATACGCGGGGACCCAATTTTATTAATATAATTTAAAAATCCTAGTTTAGCTTTTATTGTCTTTTTTACATGTACATATATTATGAAAATAAAAATTATACTCATTCAAGTATTAAACAGTCAAAGGCAACCTTCAATTACCATGTATTAATCGACAATGAATGTAACATACATTATAGTAAGCACCTTGCTCCCACTTTTTAATGACTTTTACGATTCAATAAGTTCATCGAAATAACTTTGTGTAGTAGGGTAAATAAACAACAAATAAATCTAAAATAGATGACTACGAGCATTCAGTTTATGATATTTCGTTGCGGACCATCGGCATCTCGGTCTTTTGTTTTAACAAGGCTACGAAGGTAACAAAGCTGCGCTACAACCGACTAAATAGTTAGTTTTTAGAAACACGACAACAAGGCGACTTTTAGCAGTGATTATATCGCGGTTCTAGCCATTTATAGGCAGTTGCATGGATACAAACACGCGACTGCATCGCTTGCGTTGCATTACGCGCATCGCGATTGTATAGCTCGCTAGTCGATACTACCTCGGCTCAAATTAAAATTTTTCTCGGACTAATACGGTTCATTTTGCTTCGGTCAAGCAGCAGGAAACTGGCTATTTTTCAGAACTTTTTTTTTACAAACGAAATCCGTCATTTCAAAAATGTATATCGTATAGTATACACGTGTTCGTATCCGGTTGATATAAAAAGAAATCATTGGCATATGGTAGGTCAATATGCCAATATGTAAAGTACCTATTGAATATAGCAGTTTTCTTGTAAAATTTCGAAGTTTTTTTTTCTACCGTTAAAATTTTTAGGAATTTGTTTTCGAACCGCACACATCCCCAATTTTACTTAATATTTTTTTACATAATTATTGATTCAACACTTTCACTGTTATGTGGAACCAACCAAATCCATTACTCTTAAGGCGCACGTGTGTAAAGGTAGAAGATTAGCGGCTGCATCGTGACTGAATCGTTGTAAACGCGCTGCTTAAAGTCGCCGGGTAACCGCTCTTACCAGACTAGTCAAATCTCAAAAACTCTAACATGATAATGCTGGAATAAAGGACTGGAATTATGGGACATCGAGTGAAAGAAACAAGGTTAAAATATGTTTTTATTAATCGTACAGGCATGTCAAGCTTGACATATAAGATTTAAATTCTATTATACGCCGCGCCGCTAGCGACAAGAACGACTCAAGCCTGTCAAGCTTGATGTGATTTTGACTGTACATATTCAAATAAAAATAAAGTTTGTGCAATCTTATTTAATACATTACACCAAATAATATAACTAAATTTAACAATAAAAAGTGGTGATTGTTCAATGTATCCTACAAAAAGTACACAATAAAAATTGGGAAGCTTCAAATTTTTTTTTTAATATTAGGTTGTTCTATATTGGCATATATTATTCCCTTCTTTATATAAAATAATATATTTTATTCGCTCATATCCAGAAAATTATGCAAAGATTTATTTATTCCGTTTAACTTTGAGTTGTAATAAGTTTTCTACAATGGTAGTTTTCACTAAAAACTGGCAACACATAAAGGAGCAAAGATTCAAACCTTTACTCTCAACTTAGTAACGACAACTTTTGTGAATGCAATTACTAAACATTAATAAACCGTATAGTAACAAATAATGTGATTAAAAATGAATTAAAAACGATTAACATTAAATAAAGTAAATAAACCAAACACTACTCGCATACATAAAGTATTGTTCAGATCATGGCAGTGAAGACAATTTTTTCCGTACTTTCGCTCTGGACGCCTTCAAATTAGATTGTGCCTCTACAGCCGCGCCTCTACTAATTGTCGTACAATATTTTGAGCCACTGTTATGACACGCGCGCGCCACTTTTGCAGTCACAATTAGTGAACTACGGACTCCAAATAAAACACATACATTTCTTCAGGCTTTAACCTCCTAAGGCTCTATGTATATCAATACGTATGCATACAGGGCGTCACACGGCTATGCCTCACGGTGGGAAAGTACCTTAAATGCCGTAATTAGAGAAATTTACTGAAATAAGACTTCATTTTGATTTTAAAAACAATTCGAACTGTATTCAAATATTTTTAAATAATCGCCTGTCTGTACCGGGAATCGAACCTACCAAATGTGAAATTCAACATTTTGAACGTAAAATTTGATTCTCTACACGTCAATAACACCGTTGTTAGAATACTGTAAGAAACAATTTGAAAACATCAACTTAACTAAAAATGATACAAACGTGAAAACAGTCCTTACTCTAAAATATGAAATTATGTTTTACCAATTATTTTTTTAAATATTTGGCAAGTAGGGAATTGTTTAAGTCTGTAATAAACTCTAACCTGTACATAAATTGCAATGATCTTTCACGGGAAGTGAGTTTTTTCATCGATTCTGATAAAAATACACTTTTTGAGTTAATACCATTGCATTAACAGTGCGAATAATATGTATCATCGTTTATAAATACATAACAAGCGTATTCTATGTACTGCATAATGTAGGTATATATTTAGTATTGTAGCTATTAGTATGCATGTTAAACAATATGTTTTATGAAGTTTGTTTAAGTGTACATTCAGATAAAACAGACTGTATGGCTATTTTGTGCCTTTTAATTGCACCTTTCACTATGCCTATGTATTGTCTCTGGTTCCCTTGTAATAAAGCTTAATATATTCTAAACTTACATATTAGGTTTAGCTGTAAAAAAGAAGTTGTGTATCGAAGTTTGAACTAAATTATCCGGGGACTTTTCAGTCTTTACGTATTTTCTTTTTTTGGGTGTCACATCATGGTCAGGCTTCAATATACTGGCAACTTCCGGCGTTTGTTGTGGATAATTTAATATATATTGCTTCAGTGTACTATCTTTAGGGTCTTTTTTAGCCTTTTTACTCTGTGTTATCTTCAATTTTAATCTCTCCTCCCGCCATCTTATTTTCACTTGTATATTTGCACGATTTTTCTTGTGTTTTTTATGTTTTCTTTTTATTTTCGGCGTATCCACGGTTAAATCTAAAGATTTATTGTTCTCACATATTAATTTAATATTTTTCTTACCTACATCTTGGTAAACTAAAGTTAGTTCCTTTTTCTTTTCAGCGACGCCATCTTGGTGCATTTTTCTTTTTTTTTTTCGCTTTTCTTTTATCATACTAGCTTCAATAGCGAAGTCTATAACAGACTGCAGTTTGGCCGGTTTACAATCGTTCTGTACGTGTTTGTGTGCAAATTCGCATTTGAAAGCTCTGTCCACCTCATTCAAATACTGATTCTTGAAGCTTTGAAAGTCAATATCTAAATTGTTCTGTTGCAATGTCTCTTTATCAATAGGGCTAAATTTGAAAGCGCATTTTTGAGCTTTTACCGGACTTAGAGCCAAATTATTGAACACATCCTTATTATCCGTATGTTTCATATTAACCACATCGATATTGACTATTTCGTCGTTCTCACTAATTTCGAGGCTCGAATTCTTCTGTATATCTACAGTTTTGAGCTTCGGGCTTTCAAATATCACACTTTCATCACTTAGATTATTTGCAATGAATTCTGGAGGTAATTCAAAGGTGCTGTGGGAAGAATCTTCTTCAAATTTGATAGCGTCTGCTATCGATTTAGATGGAGAGTCGTTTTTAAAGCCGTCTTGTGTGTCTTCTTCAAACGTTAAAGTGAACTTCTTTTTAGGCGATATTTGTTGTGTGATTGGAGCATGCAGAGCTGGTCCTTGATTTTCTTTATACGTCGAGTTTTCTTCTTCATTATCGTTCTGTAAATAACAAAAAGGTTAAATGTAAACTAATTTCTACGTAAGTAAGTGCTGGGAAGGTACAGGCTACAATCAGTAGGGCTAGCACAACAGGGCACGACTAGCGCGAGAGCGATATAAAGCGAGATACTGCTATTCTCGCATAGAATTTTCTTGTTTATGTCGCTCTCGCGCAAGTCGTGCCCTGTCGAGCTAGCCAATCGAGTATATAACCAGAAATAGAAACGACATGTCATTTAATTTGGTTGAAAACTATTCTGCCTTATCATTGCCGTGACAACAACGCTCCGACTGACCAGCCCGAACTCTAAACAATTGACGGGTGTCGTCAATTGTTTCAATTCAAATCGACGAAAATTGCAAAATCACATATTTAATTACCGATGAAATTTGATTCCGTTTGTTTTGTAATTAGATGGTTTGCTGTTTTTCCCCACACCAGTGAATGGAACAGCACGTCATTGTCAGATATATTATCTTTATTACAATAACATACAGAACATTTTTGGAATATACGGAGACGTACATACAGGTCAGTTGTTGGCGGCTGACTATATTACAGTGCAAACGAGAGTTGATATTTATAAGTGATGTACTTCATCTCCATTTCTGGTTATATAATCGATGTGCTAGCCCTACAGAGGACATAAAAAAGAAAGTTCTTCAGTTCTTTAATGATGTTGGCCTTGACTCTAAACTGTAATTAGTGGAGCTCACAATAGATCAGTTAATGGTCGCAGTGATGAGGGGCCGCACAGTCCCTGAATGAAGCCACCCTAATAATAATAAGGAACTAATATCTATAATAATAATAATGTCGGAAGTATCAAGTAAGTAGTGTAGCAGCTCCTTGTGAAAGAGTTCGTCCAGGGAAGTACTGCCACCTTACCTATTCTTGCCGCCACACTATGGTGCATTGGCGGAAAAAAATATTTTTTATGACCATTTATCTAAACAAATCTGTGAACAAATCAAAATACTTAACGTTTAATGTTATATCTGTTTTTCGCGTGTCCTTGTAAAGTTGGCTTTTTTGACTTGTACCCCTTTTCACTAGGAGACTTCATAGAGACAAACACTATAAAAACAAATTGCCAATACTTGTGCATTTACGTACAAATACGAGGATAAACATATCCGATGAAAACATAACCATTTCTGCGTAAAAACTTCTACATTTTCAAGGTTTAATTTTAAATAGAAATTTACGATATTTGTGTATTTTTATAATGCCTAATAAGCATTTTAAAGGATTTTAAAGAATGCTTAAATTAAGACCAATATTTTATATGTTACGTAACACGACCACAGAATAATATTACTCCACGGAAAATACGACCACTCTCGAAGGCAGCGGAGTTACCTGTGTGGACAGCCAGAGTGTTGCATTCAAACTCAAACTCAAACTCAAAATAATCTTTATTTCATAGGTAAGCATTATTACACTTGAAATCGTCACAATTGTTAAACTCTACCGCTCATTCGTAAGGCAGATTCCCCCGAGAAGAATGAGCAAGAAACTCTAGGGGTTGCTCTTTGTAAATAGCATTTACAATATTTTTTTTTTTATTTGAAACATCAGAGATCGAGACTACCTCCATGAGCTAAACGGGTTACTACCACGGATTTTTGTCATCCAAGTACGCAGAAGTTGTATAATAACCTTTAGTATAAAGTTTTTGTTTCACTATAGTTTTAAACCTCGTGAACGGCAAATTTTGTATATCAACCGGAATCTTGTTATAGAAGCGTATACATTGCCCCTTAAATGATTTTTTGACTTTGTGAAGACGACTATCAAGAAAAGCTAGTTTATTTCTATTCCTCGTATTAATGTTATGTCTGTCACTATTTTTCATAAATAAATTACTATTCCTTTTAACATAAATTACATTTTCATAAATGTACTGCGAGGCTAGTGTAAGAATGTTAATTTCCTTAAACTTATCTCTCAAAGATACTTTGGGGCCCAGATTGTAAATTGCCCTAACTGCACGTTTCTGCAGGACAAAGATTCTATTGATATCGGCGGCATTACCCCAAAGCAAAATGCCGTATAATTGTTTTGCCGCATTGTTTGGGATACAGGTTTGGGATACGGATGGTGCCGTATTATATTGATTTTAATTTCATTGTTGTACCTATATGTATTTATTAGTATCAATTTGCCGGATCATCTTTTTGTTTTGTTTAAAGTATATTTAGGGGACTGTAGGTTTAAAAATTGTTAATTTTAAATATGTATTTTTATTTTCTCATATGTGTAATTGTTCGTCTCTCAATGAATTAAATAAATATTACTTATATTACTTAATCGATTTAATAGACTGTCTTGATTTTAGCAGCTGCCACCAACTGCCACCTTGTGTGTGAGAACACATTAAGTAACTGCCCTCAAGACCAACGATTGCTGCTGCTGATGACCAGATTGCCGATGCGTTCGACAATTTGTCTCAACTCATAGCTGCAATAGCACGCTATGTAAATTTTTATAAAACTAGGTAATCTTGTATTATATATTTCCAATTTATGTGTCTCATTTTATTGTGTTATTACCGTTTTGTTTTCATTAAATACCCTAAAAAAACCAACCTTCGTTTCTAGATTCTTATCACTTCAGTGCGTTTGTAAATTGTCGTATGCTGTCGTTAAAGTTTTTGTTTACTGTTAACATTTTGTAAAACAAAAATACAATTAAGAGCTAGCATTAAGTTTTTTCTAGATTATGATTGTATTTATAAAACAAGTGGCCTCCGCACTTCATTACAAGGGCATCAAACAATAAGGACCTGTATGTTATTTCAGACTTTTGTAAACTGTACATGGAGCAATAGATTAAATATGAAACTGAAATAACCATTATTAGCATTTGTTTTACTTGAATTGAGATTGAGTTATTATGAAATATATGTATCTTTTTACCTTAGAATCTGCCTCGATATGGTTGAGCTTCTTGGGTGAGCTCCATTCCTTTATTGGTTCTTTCGTTTTCGTGTTATCCTTCAGCGTGTTGTCGAGTATACTGTCCAGTATGTCGCTGTAAATAAAGTATATATTATTATTATGACTTATGAACAACAGGCATGGTGATTAGATGTCCTATTTAGCGGACAAACATTTTGATATTATTTTTAAAAAAGGAGGGTGTTCTCAATTTGTCAGTATTTTTTGTGTCATTACATCTATTTCCCAGATTTTATTGAAATTGGAAATGAAACTATTTCTCCGGATTTAAATCGCGTATATTAGTTTTCTCAAACAAACCAACGTTTCGGGCCCTTGACAGGTCCCATGGACACGGTTGACCGAGATGGTAAACTGGTATGATAATATAATAATATTAGACATACCTAATGTTATTAGCTAATTTATGAAATATGCTCATTTCAGTTAATTCAAAACTTTAAAACGCTCTCCTGTAAACTTGGCAATTTCGACATACGATACTTTACGTAGGAGGGGTCGATATGTATTACTTACTTAACAATTCTCCTTTTTTCACTCAAAGGCTTTGGTCTTTTCAGTTTCTTTCTCATTTCATCAACAACCTTTTGCGAATCTATTTTCACATTTTTAACACCCATGGTTTTAATTTTCTCATGCAGCCCCTGGTCCACCATTTTCAAAGGCGACAGCAACTTATTCTCCAAGTCCTGTAGTACTTTGGGATCTAGATACTTAGGTTCCGTGTTAGGTTTCATAGGTGGTTTTAGGTTTAGCGAACGACGGCTGCCGGTGGTGTTGTCTTCCATTTGTGATGTTGAAGGTCTGAAAAAAATGTAAAGGAACGGAGTTGAATTAATGGAAAAGCAGTGCAAAGTCAAACGGAACAATCGCAAGTCAATTTATAAAATTGTTCTATTCAAGGCATATTGCACGTCTTTTTATACTTGCAGCCTTCGGGTTAACTTACACCTTAAAATCTCTCAACGCCTTACGAATTTTGTACATATTCAGGACGTTGTTGCAGCTGCCACGATGTTGTTATTAAAGTTTTTTTATAATGTCAAGTGACGGGACGAACGAGTCGTGCGCCTGGTGGTAAGCTACACGCCTGTCCATTACAGTTGCATTGCGGCACAGATCTTTAAATCGCAAAGATCTGACGGGCACTGCCACTGTTTGTCACTCTGAGACAAAAGTTGACAAGTCGCATGTGACTGTAATTTCACCAGCACCCTTCAAAACCGGAACGCAGTAACAATCATATTACCGCTTGGCGGTATAAATAGTTAAGGTGTCAGTACTTCCCTGGACGTAATCTTTCACAAGAAGCTCTACTGCTACTTTTGGTTTTTCAAAGTTACTAAGGCAGTAACCTGTGAATTGTTATGGTAGTACAACTTTGATCCCATTCTACTAATTAGTCCTAATAATTTAATCAACATTAAATTAGTCAATTATTAAACACTGATAATATCGTTGGTATTTGGTCGAAAGGGCATAAACATCGAGTATATAACCAGAAATAGAGACGAAATGCCCTTTTAATTTATTTGAAAACTATTCTGCCAAATCATTACGGTGACAACTGCGCTCCGATTGGCCAGCCCGAATTTATTATTGACGGGTGTCGTCAATTGTTTCACTTCAAATCGACCAGTTTAACTTGTTACATATTTAATATTACATTACCGATGAAATGTGATTCCGTTTGTTTTGTATTTAGATCTATTGCTGTTTTTCCTACACCACCAAATGGAACAGCACTCCATAGCTAGAGATATTAATTTTTATTACAAGAAATACAGAATATTTTTGGAATATATGGAGACGTACACACAGGTCAGCTGTGAACGCTGTACTATTTCCGCTTTCGAATTCGTGATTTCAGCGCAAACGAGAATTGATGTTTAAAAGTGATATAAGGCCCATTTGCCTGATGAGTTGCCAGGGATAAATGACCCTTATTTCGTCTCTATCTCTGGTTATATACTCGATGGGCATAAACGACATTTCGTAAATTTTTCAGCGGAGCATGTTTTAGGTTTTCACGGGCGCCGGCCGCAGTGACAGGGCCCCACAGATCTTTGTAATTTAAAGCTCGAAGTGGCACTGCTACTGTTATGGACAGGCGTGTCGCTTACCATCAGGCGCGCGACTTGTTCGTCCCGTCACTTGGTAAATAAAAAAAAACTAACCTGTTCGTGTAGTTAATTCTCCCTTTAGTGCGTCGCAGGGACATTCGTGACGGCATTATCGGGCCGCGTCTTGTGGACTCTGTGTTCTGAGTTTGCTCGTTGAGGATTACTGTAACAAAATGTACAGTAGATTTCAAATAAGTTCATTGACACCCTTTTGAAAGCGAAAAATCGTATAAAAGATTATTTGTAAACATCGAGTACATAACCAGAAATAGAGACGAAATACCATTTAATTTGTTTGAGAACTATTCTGCCATATCATTACTGTGACAACTGCGTTCCGATTGGCTAGCCCGAGTTCGAAACAATTGACGGGTGTCGTCAACTGTATCACTTCAAATCGACCTGTTAACTTGAGCTTTGCTATAATGGACGAAAATTGCAAAATCACATGTTTAATATTTAATTACCGATGAAATGTGATTCCGTTTGTTGTGCAATTAGATATTTTGCTGATTTTCCCACACGAAGAAGAAGAAGAAGAAGATTTGAACTTGCCAATGGCGTGGCGTTTGACGGGTTAAAAGACTAAACACTTACCAGCCTCGACGTTCCGTACCAATGCGTCCAAATCGCTGGGTGCGGCCGGTGTGCACGTGTCGCATACAAACCGCGTACAACACGACGTCGGCATACAGTGCGCGTGTACGCCTGTTGTACCACACAGGATGCAAATTTTCATGTCCCACATGCTGAAAAAAATTGGATAAAAGTTACAATTCTAGGGTCGGCGGACTAAAGCAGATAAGTCAAAAAAGTGCTTCATTTGTTAACACATAATTACATATTTTTTATATTGGTTATAGTGTTGGAAGATGTGAAGAGAATGATAAATTTGAAAAAGACGCCGCTAGAATAAAGTTACAAATTTATGAAGTAACAAACGAATTTGACTTATGTGCTTTAGCCGGTAGATGTATTCATTTAAATGAATGATGTTGGATTTTGACTTATGTGCATGTCTGTCGATCCTAGAATTAGAAAGCCGTGGTAGCGTAAAGCGCAGGCCACACCGCAAACGAAGCTAAGCTAACCTAGGTTAGCTCACATAGCCGGGGCATCTATTCATACTTCGGTTCACACCGCGAACTAAGCTAAGCGAGCTAACTAAGCTAACCCAACGATCCCGCCAAGCTATGTAAAATAAGTCGCCCTTCTGCCGCCCTTCACCCTCACACGCAGCCATAGTGTAGCATGTCACTAGATTCTGTTCCAATCCATTCTAAAAACAAAAAGTAAACAAAACTTTTTGTTTAAAATCATAAAATCGTATTTGAAAAATGGTAGTCCAAAAGTGAGGTTATTTTTCAACTATACTTCTTATGACTTATCTATGTTTGCATAGTGCTGTACGAAAAAAAACATTCGGTTCATTCAATTAAAGTTTTTATAATCGATTAGTAAATCGAAAATTTCAATCGCAATCGAACGAGTATCTAAATGTAATGATTCGAAGGAGGATTTAAAGTTAAAATTTGGGAAATTTTAAATAAATGCTTTTATAGGTTATGTATTTTCATGTAAGAAAAACTGCTAGTATGACTCTGTTAAGTAAATCGATTCATTCAATTAATTAATCGATTCGTAGTTGGCATTACAATTGGGCATCACTAAACCGTCTATGGTCAGGTCAGTGACTTGTTTGTTTACTTTTTGTTTAAAATGGATCGAAGTATACTTACTACGTATTTTTTAGTGTAAGCTTTGCATGCGACTACGTGAACTAAGTAGTTTAGCTTCGTTCGCGGTGTTGCCTGCGCTTTATGGTTTGACCTACCGCTTCTCAAGCAGAGGCTGTGAGTTCGAATGCGGCCTCCTGAATTTTTCGGAATTTACCACATTCAGGTCAATAATAATAAATTTAACTTGATAAAAATTCATTCAATAAAATAATTTGTAAAACGTAATGTAGCGTAAATTTGAATGTTTCTTTGTAAAATTCAAAATAAGGTGTTGACTTAATAACTTTTAACCGCGAAAAAGTAGCGTGGTTTGCATTAATATTAGACATAACTGGTTGATGACTGTACCACCTCAGTCGACCGTGACCATGGCACCTGTGAAGGGCCGGTTTTTTTGAAAAAACAAATATACGCGATTTAAATCCGGAAAAATAGTTTCATTTCCTATGTGTAACAATCGCGAAAACCTAAGAACTCGACACATTCAGGTTGCTGCATATTTACTGTTAATGCGTCTTCACGCAACGTTAACGACTTCTCGTTATCAACTTCATGCAGCCGAGACCTCGATTGCATGAAGTTGATAACGGCTTCACGCATGAAAGTCGATCTAGACTGCATGAATCGATTTCAGCAGTTAACTTGGATAACGAATTAACCGCATGCAGTAGAGACCGACCACATGCCGCCGACATCGACTGCATACAATTAATGCGTGAAGCCGTTATCAACTTCATGCAGTCGAGGTCTCGGCTGCATGAAGTCAATAATAATAATAGCGTACACACTCATAGCCCCGCACTAAGGAAACCCTGCATCGCTGGTGCTATGGTCACACACGTAAACAACCACAAATTACACCCAAACTCACGAGAGAAATAAATGTAGGCTATACAAATATTTCTTCCGGCCCGGTTATCGAACCCGGGACCACTGCATGGCAGTCTAGCATGGTAACCTTGCGGCCACGGAGGTAGCGAAAATCTGTTAGCAGCCTTATTGAGCCAAACAGAAAAAGTTTAAGCCCATGCAATAACAGCGAATGTGTGTGGCGATAAGTACTAGAACCTCCGTTACGCTATCAATAGACAGACTGTGCTAGTACGCCTCCGAACAATAAAAGGCGTTACGTAAATGACAATAGACAAGGGTATGGTATGGTAAGGTAAGGTAAAGGTTAAGGTAAGAGATGGTTTTATACCCAAAATCAGAGTCGTAATCCCTCCCTTTAGGGCACAGGCAGTCGTCCGCATTGCACGACAATGGCCGCTCGTAAATTTCTGCGAACGCGTTTTGCTCTAGTTCCCAGGCTGCGTCTCTAAAAAAACAATAAGAAAAAACATGTTACACCTGGGGGTCTATTGTCGTTCTCCATCCGAAACTGTTACTGTCAAATAAGTAATACCCGACCAAATCAAAACACAATGTCAAATATATAGCTTCATTCGCATCATGCGTCTTTTAATATTGACATTAATTACCGATAAGTAATAAGTAAATTACCGATAGTTTAAGTGTGGTGACACCAAATTTTTACTAATATTTCACAGAGAAAGAGATTCCCTTGAAAAATATATCACTTGCTACGGACACTTCACATCGTACTTAAAAAATAAAATTCCAGGTGTCCTTGCTGTATATTGCGTTATTCATAGACAACATTTGGTTGCTAGAAATTTAAGTGAACGTAATTTTCAATCACTGCAATATGTCATCAAAGCAGTCAATAAAATCCGTAACAGCTCTTTGTATGATAGATTACTTCATCAGCTTTGTATTATTAATGACGAAGATTTCAACCGTTTGTTGTTTCATACTGAAGTTCGTTGGCTATCAAGAGGCAATTGTCTGACTCGATTTTACAACCTGTTTAACTCTGTGATAGAGTTCTTGGAAACTAAAGACACAGAATTGCGCAACAAGATCATTACATCAAAGAATGATATAGCTTATATGACAGACCTGTACAAATTGTTCAACGACATGAATTTCTAACTGCAAGGCGATGAAGTAAATTTAATTAAAACAAAAAATGTCGTTACTGCTTTCGCAGCCAAACTGCTTCTACACAAAAAGAATATGGGCAGACGCGAGTTTAACAATTTTCTGAATTTATCAGTATCCTGCAGTAACGACGACTTGTTTGCCTACTGCCAACATTTGGAAAACCACCACATTGACTATACTGAACGATACCACGACATTTTGAAGTTTGGAATACCAGACTGGGTGTTGGGTCCGGGTCAAATGTCAACACAGCAATATCAACTCAGCTGGAAGAACTTATAGAATTGACAACGAACGAGGAAATAAAAATCAAGTTCAAAAACGGTTACCAAGAATTTTGGCTACGAAAACCGATCGCGCAATTGTACCCTGGAGGGTGGTCAATCGTTCAACGATTCTTGATAGCATTCCCATCGTCATATTTGTGTGAACGTGGTTTTAGTGCTGTGACAACGCTGTTTACTAAAAAGAGAAATCGTTTGCACGTTACCGAACGTGGTGGCTGATCTTGTGTAAATTGGAACCTGATATCAACAAACTTATTGAACAGCATCAGATACATCCTTCACATTAGTTTTTATATTAGAATTGATTATGTTTGTTTTATTTTGAATAAAAATACTCTGTCTGAATACTATATAGCTGCGTTTCAATAATCATTCTCATTGGCAGGTGTAGCCCGTAAGAGTTAACTTGAGACCTGAACGCCGTTGTGTACTACCTCAGGTCTCAGGTCAGGTTATAGTAAAAGTCTCGTTTGGAATGAATATTTAATCTCCGCTAATATAGCTCGCAATAATTAATTTAATTTGAAGTTATAGTGGTTTTTAAGTAGGTAAAAAAAATGGGGGCGCTAAAAAATAATTTATTCTCAAAGTGGGCAGTAGACAAAATAAGTTTACCCCCTGCCTTAGGAGGTTAAGATGGGTGAATAATTATAAACTCACCTATCTGGTATATAGTATCCTTGCTCCACGACAGCTTTGTAGAAGTTGTCCTTGTCATTGCAAAGTGGGCACTTCAAATAATGCATGCCTGCGCTTAGTGCCATGCGCTGGAATAGAAAACAGTTTTTTCTCTTCTCATGCTCTTAGGGTCCTATTCCAGAACTCTACTCAATACTGAAGTCAGGTCTTGAGTATTGCAGTGAGCACTGAAAATAGTACTCAAGTCCTTGCCATTAGAGTCGTATTTCCAGTGCTTGAAACCACATTCAAGTCTGCTCAAATTCTGACTTGAGCATTGAGTAGAGTTCTAGAATACGACCCTGAAAGTTCGTATTTATGCTGGGTGTAGGTTGCATAAAATAGCATTTTATGCTCTAGTATGATATGTCTAACTGTTGTAATTTTACATTCAATTTTAATTAAATAATCGTTTATTTGTAATATAGCTGTTTAATTTCCTCACAATCGAAGTGAAAAGCAGAGTGTATATAACTCGTTCATAAAACCCATTGTACCCGCGACTTAAGCATCCATATATACTCGTCTCGGGTAAAATGACCCGTCTTATGCACTTGTTACACAATACTCTATCAGAGTTCGTCCAGAGAAGTACTACCACCTTACCTATTTCTGCCGCCAAGCAGTAATGTCAGCATTGACTGCCTCCGTGGCCGAAGGGTTACCATGCCGGACTGCCACGCAGAGATCCCAGGTTCGATTCCCGAGCCGGGAGAAGTATGTGTATGGCCTACATTTATTTATCTCGTGAGTTTGGGTGTAATTTGTGGTTGTCTATGTGTGTCCATGGCACCCGCGACACAGGGTTTCCCTAATGGGGGGCTATGTTGAGTGTGTGCGTTATTATTATTATTATTCCTGTTTTGAAAGGTAGGGATACTGATGAAATTCCAGGCAAATGGGACTTGTCAACTTATGTCTCAGGGTAACGGGCGCATTGGCAGTGCCCTTCCGATCTTTGCGGTTTAAAGCTATAAGTGGCACTGCAACTGTTATGAACAGGCGCGTCGCTCACCATCCATTAGCCCATGACTTGTTCGTCCCTTAAGGGTAGGTAGGGAGGGTCACAATAATCAAAACTAACGTAGAAAGATATGGTGCTTGCCATTGCAACTGTCCCCATCTACCGACCCGAGATAGGATTTTCCGGAGAGACTACGGGCTTGACGGCGAAACCAGGGTACAGCGGGCGTCCGGGCCAAGCCCTCCGCCAGTGATACGCCTTTGCGGGCGTCCCGGACTTGGGTATGCACTCGCTGGGGTTTGTGGCAGCTAGCGCTTCTTAGTACCGGTCTAGTTGATGGCTTGAAGCGAGGAGACGTGCAGGGCACCTTTGCCCTTTAAGCTGGAAGCTAGCTGTCCGGACATTGTCGCAGGACACTGCGACTGCGACTGGCATCTCCGGCACTAGTTCGGAGAGCTAGTAGAGTATAAGCTAGATATCCTTCGGTCCCTCCGGCCGCTTAGATTATTGGGAACTGGGAAGACGTCGATTTTCGGCGTCGGGAAGTGAGCGTGCCTTACAGCTCCGCCACCAATGAGGAGATTTGGTAGTGGACTCAGACTCGACAGCTTAGCGGTGGCGACCGCTAGTTGTGCAATGCGCAACGGGAAGTGAGGGTGCCTACAGCTCCGGTACCTATTTGGAAATAGGGAGGGTACTGTACGTGCACCCGGGGCACCTCACCCGAGGCACTAGCCTCTCGAAGAACCGGATGAAGTCAAGTGACAGAGGTCAGTGAGAACCCTATACACTGGCTAATCTGGGGTCAGAACCTGAACTTGTAAGGTTCCTGTGCGCGCGCAGGTCATAGTGCCCTTCTCGCCCTCAGGGTAGGTAGGGAGGGTCATTATAATCAAAACTAACGTAGAAAGATATGGAGCTTACCACTGCAACTAGATTTTACCAGAATAACATATATTCTTATGTAATAAAATAGCAATATAATCTCAGTGGAGTCTCAAAGGAAATTACAATGACTAGTGGTTTAAAAAAAAAAAGCAGAATTGGGGCCCTGGTAATTGGTGTGATTGTTAGGCACATTACAATCCATAAAGTATAAAATTCAAGTACCTGTAAGCAAGTTCTGTGGAACCAAGCATCTCTTGCGCAGCAGGGAGGCCAGAATGTCTGCAGTGTAGGGAACCCATCCACTTCTTCATAGCATATCACGCATACTGATTCTGTGGGTCTTCCATCACCTGAAGAGTTATTTTTTAACATAAAGTCAATGCTCTAAAACGTTTTTCTAAACGATTTTGTAAGTTTCAAGCTAAAAAGCGCTTTTTGAAGAATACTTATTTTAAAAAAAAGTGCCGATTAATAAGCAGTTTTTTTCCACTCTACACACATAATGTGCTCTGGTAAGAGCATGTATGTGTGACACCATTGATCTACCAATAGAAGGACGTCGGGTCCGCCCTAAAAAGTGTCCGAACCAATAGGGCATTAAATCGCAAATAAAGCATCAATGGGATGTCCGTCTTCGTTTGGTCGACCAACAGCACAGTGGTCAATGCCGTATTGTGTAATACAAACAGATAATGAATGACAAATAACAGTAAAGGCTGCTTTATTATTAGAAGCTAAATATGGTGCATTTTGTTAAGTTTCCAGTCGAAACTAATGTAAATTTTTGGGCCTATATATTGCTGCAAGCAAAATTAAGCTGTACTGCAATGACGTTACAATTTAAAGTAAATGTTTTAGTTTCTTTATATTTCTTTACATGACATTACTTTTATATAGGTCAATTCTGTAGCTTGATTTTGATTGCCTCTCCCGATCGGAGACAGTTTTCCGAGTCAAAGCGCATAATTGCGATTCACAACTAGCCGATCGGATACTTTTGACATTTCTAATCGGGACAATATTTGATTTAACTCACAAATTAGAAAGATATAGTAGGAATCAGGTTCATCTTCTCGATCGGAAACCCATCTGATTTCGAGACTCGGATGGGCTACCCGATCGGATCGATTCCCATTTGAATCAAAATCAGAACGCTGGACATTATATTCTTGGTTTTTGTATTAGAGCCGTCGTCCATTTGTTGGTAGGTCAATGTGTAACACATACACAAGCTCTATTAGACCTTCTTTTTATATTACAATTGGTTTTTAACCGACTTCGAGGTTTTCAAATCGACTTTTTTGGTGTGTACACACACCTTGACATGCTATTACTAGACATTTGTACCATGAGTACCAAATTTTACTAAGAGTATGTGTGTATACACGCACGCACGCACGCACGCACGCACGCACGGCGCACACACACGTACGCACGCACGCACGCACGCACACACACACACATACACATACACGCACACACACACACACACACACACACACTCGCGCGCGCGCGCACACACTCACAAGAGTTTTTTGACGACAATTTTTACAATTTTTAAAAAGTTTACATTTTACAAAAGACTACCTCAAGCCGTACTTAATACTTATTTATTTATTTATTTATTTATTTGCATTCCATAATGTACATTACAGATGTTTTACATATATTGAGATCAAATTATTATTAAATTAAAACATTTAATATCAGTTCTTAGGTTTTCGCGACTGTTACACATAGGAAATGAAACTATTTTTCCGGATTTAAATCCTTAAATAATTAAATATATATTTATATATTTAATTATATTGTATGAAAAACATTTTAAAAAATTTGGCCAACTTCTGCTGTCCCGATTTTTTTCGTCCTTTACAATGGAATAATTCCGTCATGAAACTGAGCCGATCAGCACTAAAAAAATAGTGATAAATTTTATTCATTCTTATGGCCAACACACGCTTGACCAAAACATTGACTATGCCAAAATTGTTTTCACAAAAAAAACTAAGCAGTTTCTAAGACAGTTTCCTTGTATCTTCTATAGTTTCGGATTTCTCCACACTGTCCCATTTAAAAATAACACTGTATATTTCAAACATTCCATTGAATTACGGACATTCCTGTAGAATCTTAAAGCTATCGCAGCGCCTCTTCGTGTTCATGTACGTTTTATCTTTCTGACTAGACTTTTATGTTATAATCAGAAAGTCGAATATTTCTTAATAATTTCGAAAATTGGTGTTGCAATAATTCGTCGCTAATTTAAGAAAATATAATCTACATGCCTATCCCAAATAACGTCAATTTTTAATGTTCTTAAACGATTTCCCCAATCCTGAAAAGATCCAGGACCTAAAAATATTGTCGTAAGGAAGTCTCCATTTTCTGCCTATGTTCCTCATAGTTTGGGTAAGAAAAGTCTAGTTATTCAAATCACTGGTAAACCTATAGCCATGCAATACATGTATTCTTATTATTTCCATTAAACAATTTCAATAAAACTTGGCAAATAGATGTAACTCCACCAACTTTTCAGGTAAATTTTTTTTGTAAGTTTTTTTATAATTATTAAAAAAAATATAACATACCTTCAGTGCTGTCAACATCTTTCAACTCCTTTAAACTGGCCAGATTTTTATTCTTAGCCAATTTTTTGCTGAGCTTCATTCTCAACTTGGCAGGAGCCATTATGTGGTCTGGTATCTTCTGTTTCGGAGCATGGTCTCTGCAGTATGACCTGAAAAGAGCAGATGTAAAAATTAGCATTACAAACGGAGATAAATGTACTAAATTTAGTACTAATTAGTAATAAAAAAAAAGTCTTGTCTAGTAAATTGAAGAGGGACCTCATACAAAAGTGCAATTACTCAATAGAAGAATTTTAAGCAATACAGAGATATAATATCCCTAAATTAATTCGTCATTAGTAACCAGAATTAGTACATAAGTTCATTGTTTTATTGAGGGTGATTTATTACAATTTTTATTATTCAAAAGAATTGAATCATTTTGTTGTGCAATTGTTAATTTATATTTTTTATTTTTGTTCATTACTTCGATTTGACTTCTTATTTCTGATTTATATTAATAATCTACCATTCTTTGTTAAGGACCTTCGACATAGTATTGTTTACTGATGACACAGCCTTGATTTTTAAAACAGACAGACATAAAGTTAATTATGACAATACCCCTTAAAAGAGCAATCCAATCAAAACATTTGAAAAGAGCAATCCCTAGAGTTTCCTGCTCGTTCTTCTCAGGGAAGTCAGTGTAGTGAACAAGCAGTAGCTTAAAAAATTACGTTTTCAAGTGTAAAAAATTTACCTATGGAATAAATTATTTTTTCACTTTCATTTTGATTATTTCCTATGTTAAATTTTTAGCTACTAGCTACCCTTACAGGGTACATACATTGCAAATTTTAATATGTACATTACATGCTTGCTAATAAATAAATACTGAAATTATTTATTTCATTGCTTTTTCAAAATTTCAGATCCATCTTGTAATGAAAACTATGAAAAGGGATTTACAGGCATGTAAGGATAAGTATAAGTCACAATGTATTGGCAAGCTATCTGGTTGACGAAAAGCATCTAGGTGGCTTGAGTCATTTGAGAAAGTCAAGAATGCTGGACAGTTAAATCAGTAGAACACAATCAGCCATTTAATGACTAAGGACACACAGTCACAGTATTCTTAATTCCAAATGACAACAAAGTATAGCACAGATCTGTTTATGGTTCAAAGACTGATCGCAGAAGGTTACAAATAAAAGTCAAGACTTCTAGAAAGTTTTGATGCTTCCAGTTATGCACTAAATCCTCTTTGGTATATGCAGTAGAGGCATGCTCTTTGGTCGGCCGTTTCGAAAAAACAATAACCCTTCATTAATTATTTTTAACTGCCTCTGTGGCCGAACGGTTACCATGCTGGACTACAATGCAGACGTTCCAGGTTCGTTTCCCGGGCCAGAAGAAATATTTGAATGGCCTACATTTATTTCTCTCGTGAGTTAGGGTGTAATTTGTTTTTGTCTATGTGTGTGTCCATGGCACCCGCGACACAGGGTTTCCCTAGTGTGGGGCTATGTCAAGTGTGTGTATTATTATTATTCTAATTATCCTCATTGTTAAGTATATCCGCAATTTTTTCTGCAATAAATAAATCACTTCTGTGTCCCGCACCTCATCTCATCGTGTTCATCGGTGCCCAGCCAGCATCATCAGGCACAGGTATGGAGTGGCTCTCTATTGCCTTTTAAATTTCATTTGGATCCAGCACCTGTGCTAGCCATTCGCATTCTTTGCAAGCACACCCTACCAGCATCTTAGGGTAATTAGTCACCTAGGATTCTAAAGTTGGATTTTAAAGTAATTCTAGTATGGCACCAAGTAAAAAAATGAAGTAGATAACTAACCTTCCACCAAAGTAAACCATTATTTTAAGAGCTACATTTGGACATTGCTTGACTACAAGACAAGATCATTGAATAGAGTAGTAATGACACAATCAAATGAACTTACTTATAATTTCCATAAAACAAAGACATTGCATTCCTCTCTCTCCCACAGGGCAGATGAAACTGCTTTCTGCATTGTGAAACGGCACAGCCTAGTGTGGCACCACCTTTACTACAATATGAGCATCGCTGGAACAAAATTACATCTTTAGCTCTATTGATTTCTCTACGACTTTAGTGGTCAAACAGTTAGTACAGTGGTAGCTGGATGTGGAGGTCACAGGTTTGAATGTCGGTAAGACCAATATGGGCAATGAACTTATTCTAAATTGATTCTGTTCTGTGTAAAACCCTGGAGTGAAATTTCTGGCACTTAAAGTAGAGGTAATTTCTAGTTTTGAGATTGTTTATTCAAATTACAGTGTGCCATGAGAACAATGCTCTGCATTGAAGGGCTATTCTTGCCGAACTTGGAACCACCAATCACGCCTCCACAGGCTCATGACTAAATGAGCAATAAAAGTTAGTAGCAGAAAAGCTTGAGCAAGAGTTTGACAATTATTGCCACCATAATTATTTCTGTTGCCAAGCAGTAATGTGAGGAATTACTGCATTCTTGTCTTGATGGGTAAGGATATTGGTAAAATTACTAGCACGTGGGATTTGTCAACTTTATGCTACAGCTTCAAAAAATACCACAAGAAAAAGAATGCAAATTACTTACATGTTTCTTACTTCTCTCTATTTCAGCTAGAATATCATCATATAAAAACCCGAAAAGACCTTCTTCATCTTTGCCTTTCTGTATTAAGCAACAAGATAACAACTGAAAATGAACATTTAACGGACGTGGTTATTTACCTGAATTTCCAAGAATATAAAGGACGCTGTGTTAGTTGAAAAAAGTACTTACAACACAAAAGTAATGGCACTGAATCTCTCCAATGGCATACAGTTTACCGTATGTGACCTCATCATCTACTTCACGCCGGCAAAAAGCGCAGGGTGCCCTTTTATTTGTCACAAGAGTCGCCAAAAGCGGGCGTTGCTTACCACGAACTGGCTTTTGGCTAGCCATGCTTTGGCACTCGTTTAACAAGTATGTACACTTTAACTTAACTCATGGTTATTACGAAATACAAGAGAATTATTTAATCATAATATTAAATGCCTCTATAGGTTAAATGCAGCCTATATTCCACAAAATTCTACAAATTTCTAAAGGAACCAAATCTCGTAATCAAAAAACGTCAAAACAAAAATGGCGATGAGAAAAACAATTGGCGGGATTTTGAATTTTTTTCCATAATTTTTTTTTTCATACTCAATTGTGAGACACGAGGTGAGTAAGTGACGGCAGCATACTATTTGCGTAAAAAATTATCTCGCTTTTGCTAATAAAACAAGTCCACTTCTATCCGAGAAAAGCGCTGCAGTTTCGTTCAACAACTTTAATAGTGTTCAGAAACTGACAAATCCTAGTCTATGGTTCTCTATTCTCTTTTACTAATTTCTTGGGAATATAACGTAGGACGGACGATCTATTGCTGTCACTGTTACTCATAGGCAGTGATGTAACGTCATCTCGCTCACCCTCATGTGAGCATTTGGTTGTAGTAATAAAAATGCAATTTTTCATAATTTATGTATGCAATCAACGTCAATTTAACAAGCAACACCGAAATTAGAAACGTCAAAAAAAAATCTCAAAAAGCCGCAAGGGCGACTAGTTTTTAATTTATATTATTGTTATTTGTTGAATTATTAAGCGAAAAAACTCTCGAAGAGTGGAAGAATCGTAATATTATCTAGTCTTACGTATATATGTGTAGTTTTATCCTTAGATTGTGTAGAAATGACCATGTATAGTGCCATAAAATGAGACGCAATCCTTTGTTTGGAAATAGTGCATTTACGTGAGTTCGAAGCGTTTCAAACTGTGAATACTAGTTGTAATCGCTTGAAAATCATCACAAGCATATATTTTACAACCGCTCAAGGTACTAAAAGGTTTTAAAACCGGTTTAAATCAGCTATATGATTCTGTTCGCCTGGTACAAATATTTCGCGATAACCTTGATTTTCTTGTCAATACCATGGCGAAATTGGTCAATTTCGTACTAAAAATTGTACAACTGCACGGATATAGTGCTAATTATGATCCAATAAGTTTCTAATAAGGCAAAAATGTCGGCGTTAGAAAATCAAGTATGGCCGGAATTGTCGAAAGAAAATTTAAGTTCGAAATATGAAAAATGCAGGAATATAACGGAGGAGATATACAAAAGAATAAATATAACTTTTCAAATAAAGAAACTGGAAAATGCTGGCCAGAGTGATGTTTCAGAACATAGGTAAGTCACAATATGCATTACCAATCTGAAGACCAGTTAATTGCGCCTTCTATACTCTTATCTACTATAATTTTTCTTCTAAACATTTTCTTTAATTTTTCTGGGGTGTGGCTAGCAAAAGTAACATAGTTTGTCTCCAACTAGAGCAGTGCCTCTTGGTTCACTCGGAATGAAGAAATCCATGATCACTGAAACACGAGCTGAGATCTACTGACATAAAACTATGCACAAAGAATGTCTATCCTGCCACCCGAACCCTTTCATTACGGAACTTTTATATCCATCAACTAGAGGCAAGCATGAGCACTTAAGAGTGGCCATGTTCTATAGTTAGGAGGTGCATTACTGGCCGCTCCATCAAAAACCGTCCTGTCTTGTTCAAAAGATTCAGATTGCAAAAAAATTTAAGTCATAATTAAATTTTTTATAATTTTCCTAGTAGCGTTATGGTTTTCAAATTCCGATTTCGTTAGTTATAACCAGTGATCGGAATTGAGGGCAACTCCCTCAGTTCCGATCACTACCTAAAGTATGAACATTTTCTTAGCATGGATATACCCATTTCGTCATCAATGCATATAAAAATTACTTTGTTACTGTTTATTTTCTAGAGTCCCAAATATAGGTTATCCATTGTTTGTTTTTTAAATTGCTAAAGTATTTAAATATGTAAGTACCCATAGAAACACAACTACAATGTTATTTTTTGAGACAATAATTTGTAGCAAATACTTAATATTAAATAATAATTTGTCGCCAACATACTCAAACAGTAAATAATATGCATATTCAAATATAATCAGTTCCGAGAAGTTTCCGGATTTTTAGAAGGGAATGTCCACATTATTGTTTAGTTAAATTAACTGCCTCAATTCTGATCACTGTTCATTACGTATATGTTAATAAAATAACAATTTGTCACCAATGTATTAAAATTATAATAAATAATACACATGAATTATTCAAATATAATCAGTTCTGAGAAATCCTGAGATTTGTACAAGGGAATGACCACGTTATCCTTTAGTTTATCTAAGTTAACTCCCACGAATCCGATAATTGCTTATCACTGCTTCACACAATATAAGCTCGCTGGTATGGTTTGTAATCTCATATTGTTAGGATGAATGTGAATGACTGATAGAGTGAAATATGTTGTGTTATAGAGACATGTTTATTGTTCGGTTCCAAATTTTTTTTATTTAATTTTTTTTTTTTTTATTTATTTTCCAAAATTATATTAAAGTGAAATGTGTTACAAATGTATACAATTGTTTATTTGCAATGGGCAATCCGTGGAGTTTCTTATAAATTGTTCTCAGGTGAATCTGCCTTACGAATGAGCAGTAGAGTTCAATCAAAATGATGATTTCAAGTGTAGGTAGGTAGGACTTAGGTGTTCTGAGCTCAACCACTAATCAAGAAAGCTATTGTTATATTATGTAAAAAAATCCACTTTTGATGTCATATGGAGACTGAAAATGAAAATTACACCAGATTTAAGAATAGGCTGTATTGCTTTATGGTAAAGCCATTAAAACTGCAAAAACATATATGTAACAAAACACTATGTAAAAATTATAAGTTCCCCATTTTAAAAACAAGTCAAAAAACCTTGTAAGTGGCTGAAATGCTAACGGCATAAAACCAGAAAAAAAAAAGTTTTTATAACAATACTCTACAACATTCATAAAAGGAATCATAAGCGCCCGCCATTTTGTTGACTTTTAAATTCCACTATATTTGACACCCAACTTGACAATTTGACCGCCAACGCGGTCGCCGAGCGCCGCGTTGGCGCCGCACAGCGACCACGTGCGTCTAACTGTCATGGCAAAATACGCTCTATTTATTTAGCTTTTACGTTTTAACTTAAAACGTCCCTTGTACGTGAGCGAGTCTGGCTTGAATTTGGTCTACGCGGCGACCGCGCGGTTGTATTCTTCAAAGGAATTTAAATGTCATTCGCCATTAAGAGCTCTCATGCCAAAAAAGTTTTGACGTTGGCTCCGCCCAAATTTGTGAAACAAATATATTCCTGAGGTTCGCGTGTCATGCGACAGGAGATGTTGAATTTTGCGCATTAAAAGTACCAAATTCGTTTTAGCGGAATAACTTTAAAACTAAAGGGATTTAAAAAAAATCCGTAGTGACAGTTCTCGATCATGCATAAATATAATTAATTATCTAATTTTTGTCCTAGTAACCTGTAGCATTTCGAGGATGAATCGAAAAAATGTGAAAATTAGAGGTAATTTCGTGATTTTTATCTATCGAGGAAAATTTATTGTTTTATGTTTCTGATTAGTATCTATGCTTGAATATATCGTGTAGTTACTCATACAATATTTTATTTTTAACTTTAAAGTGGATATACCCCTCTAAAATCAAATCGAAGATTAGGAATTTTTCCTCTGCTCCCTCTTAATGTACATGAAGACGTTGTAATTGGGCGGTCGCCGCGCGAAAACTTTCGCCTCATGTAACTGGGCGCTTCGTGTTGCCAAAATAAACTCCATAAAACTTACTTAACAGTACACAAATACTTATTTAACATAAATGGAATTAATAAATGCAAAATGATTTAAAGGCACAGTGGAAGCTCTGTCTTTAGAAATCCAAACATTTCTTTCAGTGACGTCATCGACAGCAATGACCTAAGTAATGAAACAGATCTCTTCGCTTGTGACAAGACTGACAGTCTACCTAGCAGCGAGGAGAAGAATGAATACGTCAACATTAACAACAATGTTGAGCCGAGAGTGAAAGATGTTAAAAAGGTTACTGTTTCCAAGAGGCCGAGGAAACGGTATGTACTATCATTTTAGTGGGAGTAGAGTTACTTGTGAAAGAGTTCGTCAAGTAGTGCTACCATACCTTAGAATAATAACGCATAGAAACCTAGTCCGCACACGCTAAGTGAGGCAAATTGAAGCGCTCCCAAAGGGCCTACACGAGCGGGCGGGCCGTCAGTGCTCAAGGTCAACTTGCACCGCGAACAGCTCAAGAATTTTAGCTAAAAATGACGAAATGTGCGGTTAATGAGTGTAAAAATACGTCAGACAAACATAAAATAGATACTAACATCACATTCCACAAGGAAGTAACGCGTTTCAATTTGTATTTTTATATAAATATTCACTAAAACCGAAAATTAACCTACTACTAAAACTACTAATCAAATTCATGTAGGCAATTTGATTTTTGCCTCACTTGTGACAGTTCGTTTGATATGAAACTATCATTCTATGCGTTATTATTCTAAGTACCATACCTATTTCTGCTGCCAAACAGTAATGACGTGTTTACACAGAGGCGACAACTTAGCATTGCCGGAGGAAGTGCAATCGACGCGGCCACGACCAAATTATAAATATAAGTTTATGCACAGAGACACAACTAATCTTTTTTTCCTGAATGAATGGCTTGTGAGATTAATTGTCTGTATTATTACTGTATAGTTTCATAAACATCACGGAGGGAGTGTATACAGAAAATTTGATCAGTGACAAATTAGGTAACTGACGGAGACAAAATTAAGTAGGTGAACGCACCGACTGACTTTGGGTTGTTTCTTCGATAGTTGCATTGGTCGCCGGTCTTCATGCGTCTGCCCAGGTGTTAGGGGTTGTCGCGCTGCCCGCTCTGGTCTCTCACAAACTGATGATGTACTATGATGATTTTCGGTATTGTCGTTAGACGACTGCTACGGAAACATCGCATCAAAGCGACCGTTCGTTAGCGCGGCGTAGTTGCAATACAACCCGTCAAAACAGGGAATGTCCTACCCTCATATCACTGCGGTTTTTTTTTAGGATTGGAACAGAGGGAAAGTGGGTAGACCAATTGTGCATTTGCAAAGATGCCTATGTACTAAAACCTGACAACAACATAAACTGACAGTAACATTTAATGCAACAACAAATCTTTTGAAATACTCAACAAACCGGTCCGGCTAGGTGGGATTCACCGGTACCCAGTGCGTGTATCGTGGTGGGACGCGCCCGCGAACACGTTGAAACTTGTTTGTTTAACAACCGAGTCGCCGGATGGTATTTACACCTAGTCGACTCGGTAGACTTCTGGGGCGAATACGACCTGTCGACCAAGTGTGAACGCGACATAACGTCGCTATCCTTGACTGAAATCAATGCGCATTCCAGGTTCAGGAAACGAGTGAAGAAACATCAATCAAAGTCGAAAGCGAGCGACAGCGACGGCTCGAGCGATGAGGCCCCTCTCAGTCGTATAGTCGACACTCAATGCGTCGCTGAGTCCCCGGAAAGCGTGATGGGTGTCCCAGGGATCATCATACTTACCAAAGGTATGCTTTCATATTGTATATAAACTGGCAAATTGTTGGTCCACTTGATATAAAGGGTTAACTACGTTGTGAAACTTTATTTCTTATGGCTGATTGCGCTAGTTTCTCCTTGGACTTAAATATAGCATACCCCAGCCTTGCTTTGCGGTAGAAATAGCTAGGATGTAATCGTTAAGTGTGCCCAGGCGATTTATTCCATAACTTATATTAATAGAACTCATTACCGACCATGACTGTAATGAGAAGAAAAATGGCCCGTGGGTTTTATTTGCAGTCAAGTTAGCCTGCATGCAATCATACTATTAACGTGCAAGTGTGATGAAAAACATTGTATGTTTTACGACTGGTGTGGGAATTACGAACCTCCACTCCGAAAGCCCTCAGTTTCGACTTCGGGCTTTTAATAAAGTCTCGTTCGTAATACAATAATGTACTATTAAACTGATATTGAAAGTACGTTAATTAATGAGTAAAACTATATCAATAACTTTTTAAATAACGCACACACTTAACATAGCCCCGCACTAGGGAAACCCTGTGTCGCGGGTGCCATGGACACACACAGAGACAACCACAAATTACATCCAAACTCATTAAAGAAATAAATGTAGGCCATACAAATATTTCTCCCGGCCACTGAGGCAGTTGAATAATGCTAGAAATATCCAAATTTTTAACGCTAAACGCTTATTTAATATGACATTCGTAGAGGGGCGCGTAATATTGTGCAAAACAAATATTTAAAGTGTGCGCTATCCATTATCTAAATAGACGCCTCAAGTGTACTTACTTCGCGTGCCTGGTGTAAACTATAAACGCTTAGAATAGAATAGAAAACATTTATTTGCCAGAATACAGTAATTATACAGATCTAAAATAAAAATAGGTACAATGTATTCAACCTGCAAGCAGGTGTGCAAACATTAATGAATTAAATATTTATGACCTCTAAAATTAATTGCATTTCAAATTAACATAAATTAGTATTTATAAATTCTAAATATTCTTTATCACTGTAAAAGCAATGTGTCATAAGTCATTTTGTCAATTGTGATTTAAACGTAGGTCCGTGTAGTAATGTAAATTCATCTGGTAAACTATTGAAAATCTTTACGCACATATTGAAGCAGTTATTCTTATAAATTAATTTATGGCATCGAGGCTGGTATAAAAGATTCATAATTTTAACTCTGGTTTGCCTTTGTATCACTTCACCACGTGTTTTAAAATATTGAGGATGAGTTTTCACGAATACGCAGATGTCCCTTATATACATGCATGGCAAAGGCTGTATGTTTAGTTTTTTGAACACCGGTTTGCAGCTATTTTCGAACCGCGCACCACAGATCGCTCGAATACACTTCTTCTGAACCTTAGTTGATGCTGCTACGCTTCAGAACACGCCCGACTGTTATCGTAGTTTAACATCCGTCGAAATCCACACATATTTGGGGACCCCGGGACGTGGACGGGCCGTGCTCCGTCAGGGGCTCAAAAAATATCGTTGCGTACCGTTAACGGGCCGGCGCCAGGACGGGCCCGCAGTTCATACATACTAGCACGCCCCGTCCACGTCCCGGGCACGGCCCTGGGGGTCTACTCTCGACCTTCGTGCGACATCCGTCCGAAACAATTACTGTAAAATAAGTAATATTCGACAAAATTAAAAGACAATACCCCTGGTGTGTGTGGATAGTCCTTTATTGCGCCATTAGAAACTGTAAAAAACACCACTTCGTCAAATTTTTGCTCAAATTTTACGATAAGTAATGTTCACTTGATGCACCATAGTTCTCGATTCTGATCGATTTAGAAAACAGACCTTAGAAAACCTCATAAAAATATTCTATAAAGTTTTGTTGTTTTTTTATTTGAGTGTTATTTTAGTATATTAATATTCCACGGCTTCTTATTTCAACAAATAATTGAAAAATCGTTTTCTAATTACGCGCTGCATCCTTATTGAATTTAGTCAATCGCTTTAGTGCCGAAGGAGGTCTCCCAACACTAAATTAGCGCTTGTGACGTCATCGGGCGGAGGTACAAAAAATGTGGCATGCTTGGTTTTCATACAAAATCGCGGTACTTGGGGCGTCTATTTAGATATATGTCTGTGCATGATAACTTCACTACGCATGAGCATCACGTCCTTCAGTTATTGAGATTCAGGTCAAATATTTATTGCTCCATATCTTTGTCACTTGCAGACGTAAAACCCAGAACCCAGTCTCCAGAAAAGAAGCCAAAAAAAGCAACTCCATTACAAAAAGACCAAAAGATAAGTAGTGCACAAACCGTACATAACGATATAAACAGGAAAGGGGGAAAACACACCACAAATAAGACCTTTTTGTCTGAAAATACTCCCCGCGAAAAGATGACCATAGAGACTGAGAAGTCGTTGAAGATTATCATAGACAAAACGGAAGTTGAGAAAATGATTACAGACACATTAGCAGCAAAGAACGCTACAAATGACGTCGAAACTATCAACAAACAATTAGGACAAGCCAATGACAAGATAGAACAGCAAGTTGGGAAAATGATCATAGATACGTTATCAAGACAAAAGCCTACAATAGTAGTAGATGAAAAGGTAGGAAAACCCATAGACAATGTGAAAGAGTGTAAGCCCATAGAGAAAGCAACCATTTTAGATGTGAAGAAAAAATCTTTTGTGGAGTCAAAACCTTGCACCATGTGCAGTATGGCTTTTCGCGGTGAACGGGGATTGAGGTAAATAATTTACTCATTTCCCTTGTTTAAAATAATTTTAAATAATTACTATTCTATTCTAGAATAGCGGCCTAAAGGCACATGGGACTTGTCAACTTATACTTCAGGGTACCGGGTTTTAAAGCTCTGAAAGGCTTTGCAACTGCTATGAACGGGCGTGTCGCTTATCACCAGGCGCCCGACTTGTTCCACCCGTCCTTTTGAAATGAAAAAAAAAAATTCAAATAGATATTTAAAGCAGAATTTATTATACTGGGTAGGCACAAGCAGAGGACACTAAATCTATCGGAGCCAGGAAAGTCCTTCAGTTTTTCAATGCTGCACGGTAATTAGTGGTGATCACAATAGATCACTCAATGCTCGCAGTGATGAGGGCCTAGGGATGCATAGGCCCCGAAGGAAAGCACCCTAATAATAATAATATATTTATTATTATCATTATTTATATATTTACTTTATTGATAAGTAGTGTGTTTATTTACATCACTTCTATTACAAGATATTCTTTGATTGCACCCCCCCTTACCTACTCTTAAATTTCTATCCTAAAGTTGCCTGGAAGAAACTGCTACTTAGCAATAAGGCCGCCTGTTGTACATTTGCTTACTTTGTGGTTAGAGTCAGAATGGATGGTGTCACATGCCATATTGCCTGTCAATATGGCAGGAGTACCTTTGCTATAGCTATCACCTCCTTCTGATAGAGGTACGTTATTTTTAAATAGGCACTAAATAGTACCATTTAGGTACATTTTTTGGTACTTAAGAACAATGACAGTCATTGTTAGAAGTAAAAAAAAGTCTGAATTATAACTGAATTGAATAAATTAATTAGGTTTTTCAAATTATAATAGCGGCATATCTAAGACTGGAAATAAAATCATATTTAAAAGTCTAATGACTAAGTAGATTGCAACCGGACTGATATCTACAACTGCCAGTTTTTTAGTTTCTTAACGTTAAGCGACATCTAGCCGCCAATAATAGAATTTCAGTACCTACGTATGGATATGGTTCACGTAATATCAAATGTACTGATTCGACCGATTTGTAATAAGAGTTTAACTGCTTCATTACAAACAATAAAGTAGATAATTCCTTCTCCAAAATTGCCATGCGAGAAAATGGTAAAACTGACAAAAAAGTTCCCGAAATCTGGGATAGACTATCATATGATAGATTTAAAAAAAAAAAAAAATTCGTGTCCGAGTTACCATTGCAATAGTCTGTGGTATGTATTAATTGACTCAGTTTTGTTTTTATGGCTTAACTTCATGCCTTTTGACCATACCAGTATACAAAATAAATTCCTCTGAACTTTCATTACGTCACAATCCCACGGCACCATTCTGCTTCTATCAACTCTGTTTAAGGCTTCTATAGTTTTATTTTGATATAATAATACACCGAATATATTCTATTCAATTACGTAACACAACCTCCATAACTTCAAACTGGAATATCTTTAATTAATTACTTCTCAGAATATTAAACCGTAAACAAAATTTGTTTCGGGAATTTCAAGTCTATATTTTCACACAATTTTCATAAATAAACGCATACAAATTACGTCAACAAAAATTTATATGGGAGTTTGCCATTGTCCTTTGTCAGAGTTCGTTAAGATACACCCTCCATTTTGACTCTGATGATGATACTTACATTATTGTGCTGCGTTTTCGTTGTAAATTTAATGTGCAACAAAGAAAATTTCATTCATTCATCCATGCTTCCTGTGTTTTTATATCGATTTTGATTTTCAGGCGTCACATGGCCATAACTCATATAATTAGCGAAGAAAAGAAATCTGTCAGGCCAGAACGAGAAGTGAAACCAGCTTAGGCCGTATCAATTCATCGATAACATTTATAAAGGTATTGCCAGATAGACAAATTTACGCATCTGTCTGTGCTGCGGACATCACGATTTATTTCTATTGGCTATTGAATTTAGCCATAAGTTCCAGAAAATGTATCACATTTTTTGGCACACAAATTGGTGTTTTTTCTAGGATTATTTAGATAATAATAATTGTCAAATGGTTTTTAAATGTCAAGATGTAAGGAGTTTTTAAATTTAAGGCAAATATTTGGGGGAAATATGAGAGCGTGAAGGAATGGAGTCAGAATGAGTAGTGTTGCCATTTTCATAAAAATTTGGTTCTGCAGAGCACGCAGTTAATTATTTAAATATTAAAAATAATTCAGATTTGTTATTTACGTGAAAATTATAAAGTTTTATTTATTATAATAAATTGAATTGTTGTTACGATTAATAGAGGACGCTATATTTTTTGGCACACTGTCAAATGTGTTAAAACGGTTTAAATTGTAGGGAAATTGGTTCATTATAAAATGGCAACACTGAAGTGTATGAAGCAGGGTCTTCTATCTGTGATCGTAAGGCAAATGTGATTGTAGGTTAGAAAGGTAGCGTGGCAAAATCGAAATGGCCGTCTGAGTACAAAATTTAATTGAAAAATTAGCTCTTTTTAAATTGGTAGGGTTATAAGGTAAGATAGTTTTTAAAACTTTCTCTTAAGCAGTTTCGAAATTAGAATGTTGTGCGTTAAAAACAATTAGTCTTTGGTACGTGGTGTAACTATTACGAAAAAAAATGTTTTAAATTAGGGTAATTTTTTTTTATAAGTAAATCATTGAATGGTTTGGGTCGCAAATATTTGGCATTTTCGAAGGTGCTGAGGTTTGTTTAATATAAGCAAAAAACACTTGAGTCGTGAAAAAGACTTAAAATCGAGTGCAAAATGCGAGACCATTTTGCATATGACAACTTCTTGACTCGACCTGAGCTTGGAAGTTATTTGTAACTATAAAAAGGTCATTACTCCTATAGGCATTATGGAGCTTGCCATCGATCAATAAGGCCGTTACGAGCTCAGACTATTAGTTTTATATAGTAGTTACGCAGCGCCGTACTTGTTGTGTAGTGCTCCTTAAAGTTGATACGCGCTAGCAATCTTTGCAATTCCTGTACTCCTGTGAGTACTTCACAAGGATATAAAGGTTCTTAGATGACAGGTACGAATACCAATGCGGTTCTAGATGAAGTAGTGTCGGTCTTATGCTAAGCATTTTTTAAATTATGCCTAGTCAAGAAACTCTGATGTTTTTTATTGTGCAAATAAATACATATCAGTTTACTTTAACTAAGACTTTTTGGGCTTTATGATTGATTGGAAATTACGGAAAAAATGTTTCCTATTTCACGAAAACACTTACGCATTTTAATCTTGTGTTCTTTACGCATTTTAACCTTGTGTTCCTTAAACGAAATGTGCTACAAAGACGTAATAACGTAAATATGAAAAATTAAATGGTCATGATAATTCGTAATTGAATAACTACCTTGATATCGACTTCTTAGGTGATTGCGATTGTTATATATAGGATATGAAACTATTTTTCCGGATTTAAATCGCGTATATTTCTTTTTTCTAACAAACCAACGTTTCGGACCCTTTACAGGTCCCAAATAGTCAACCGTGACTATGGGATATTATTTTGGATCTTAATTGAGTATATTTGTTTACAAACCAACGTCTTTACAGGTCCTGTGGTTAGTGTAGTCAGTCGTGACCACAGGATTTGTCAAGAGCCCGAAATCAGGGCTCCGTCACTCGCTCAAGGTTACGCGACAAGTGCCTACCGCTGAGTGCGCCGACGTCTTGTGTGTATATGTCTTTCATTTATGAGCATTCAGCTCCTTACGTTTGACCACGGCGGGCAACGTTATTTCCGCCTCTTGTGTGCGCGTGCTTAGGTTCCTTTTTCCTCATAGTGAGCGCCTGGTGTCCTCAGATTTCGTAGGCTATTGTAGCGTAGGTATTTTGATTTTGTATGAGAGTGACGTATCTGTTACGTATTAGCTATTAAGTAATCTGCGCCAAAACGTTATTTTGTTTGAAAAAAACAAATGACGAGATTTAGATCCGAAAAATAGTGTATATCCAATGTGTAACAATAGCGATCGCCTAAAAACTCGATAAGAACATAACATATTTAAAAATTCGCCGTTGGCGCAGTCAGAGTCATACCCTGAGAAACGTCCTTAAAAAAAGATTTAAAAATTGTTAATATTTCAACGTCCAACTTCACATGAAAATAGTAAACAAAAACATTCCGTAATTTCTGTTCAATTGATTTTGTTGTATTTAATCAAAATGATCTCTAAAATGTGTCATTGATTTTTTGGTGCAATCCGGGTGTTGCCATATTATTATTTAATAAAAAAATATGTATATTATTTTTATGTAAATAAACCGGGCAATGCCTACAGCCGTACAGGGATACCAATGTTAGGATTTCTGCAAATTTTGCAGGAAAATGTTGTGATGTAAAAAAACAAAATTATTTTTTGTGTGGTATCCCGTAAGATTTTTTAGATAAAAATTGTTCCTTTTTTATAGTTTAAAAATATTGTAGGGGAATTGTTTTAGATTAGATATAAATAGATAATAATAATTGTTAAACCGAAGCTGACTAGAATTTGTAACTTACAATTTTGAAATTTGCTCAATAATATAAAGGAGGTAATATTGACAAACATGTGTCAGTATAATACGCACTGCGTATTCATATTTACCTCTTTGTATGACATTTACTGCCATTACAGGCTAAAGGTGCTCCTATAGTCATTAAAGCTAGCAATGGTACTTGAACTACGGTCCAAATACAGCTGCTGTTAATAATGTGATATATTAAAACCACAAATATTAGCACAAGCTTTTGTACCCTAGTGTTCCTGTACTTTTTGTATCTTGGTTTACATTTGTAACTTATTGACGTGTCAGATCTCCGACGCGTGTCAAAGTACCGATTTTGATAAGCAACGAGGGTATCAATGAATATTGTTCCGCTACCATTTCATATGATAGGCGTCGATACGTCGTACGGTTAGACCGTGGTACGGTGATGATACGCCAAAATGATGTAACTGTAAACCAGATGTAAATCCTATCCTCTTAGGTCTATTATTCACCAAAGCAAGCGACACGTGAGTAACCAATAGCATTTCATTATTTTGACATGACCTGTTAGTTTAGCGAAAATAACGAAACACTGGTTGTTTAAACACGTGACTTCTTTTCAACTTTGGTGGATAATGACCCTTATTCCATTAAGTATGAAACCGTCGTACTTTTTACAACAAATTTTATGAAAAATTTAAAAAACAAATGCTAGCCAGCTTCCTAAGCCTAAAATTAAGAATTTACGTTTTTTGTTGTGGAATTATCATAAGATTATTTTAAAATTCAATTTAATTGACTAAATATTATTATTTTTTATTATTATTATTGGATTTATTTGTTCTAAATTTGTATTCTAGTCTGTAGCCCACCGTGTGTGGAGGCAACATAATGATCAGAGAATTCTATAAAAATATTATATATAAAAGAGGCAGTGGTACACAGAAGCCACATGCCGGCTGTATAAATTTGTCGTTATGAAATCCGCAAAAGCAGAACTCGTGGCTATTTTACACGTATTAAGTGACGATATAGTAATTAAACACGTTTAAACTAAATTTCAAATTGTTGTAACATTTTACATGTTTTAGTGAAACTATAAAGTATGTTAACATTTTGCAAAGAAAACGCCAGCCCACTAAATGCTTCAAATTTCAAGTCAGGCCTACCGGGAATTGCCCTGGGTGGAAGTGTCGGCTACTTCGTCAAAATAGGTCTGATTCTAATCTTATTCATCTATGATTACTTAACAGTTTAAGTGATTGTTTACACGTATAAATTAATTTCTTGGCCATTTAAAATGCTTGAACCAGCCATCGGATAACGCCCTATATCATTCACATCGCAACTTTGTGAAACATTATAATTTACAAGATCTGTTAGCACAAGCAGTGGTAGAAAACAATCGCAATTACGGTTACGGAAATTATACCAATCCTTGCCAATTCATTGAACATGTAATCTTATATCATTGTATTATTTTGCAATATCCATGCTACGCACGCGGCCGCGTGTACTAAAAATATACTTTTGAAATTATGGTTTTATATGTGATGTGTTATACATGCTGTATATTTGAAAGTGACACATATTCATGCATGTCATAGTAAATCATGTTACAACTTAACATACACTAAAATAAAATTAGGGTATGGGATAGAACAAAAAATAAATCAACAAATTTGTTTTGGAGTGTACATAGGATAATAATAATAAACCGATTCCCTTTACGCTTGATTTCGAGTGCATTGGGAATACTACCAAGCGAGTACCGAGTGAGACAGCAACAATAACAATGATTTCACATCTCTCTCTCCCCTACTCATTTATGTTATGATGAAAAGCTGTTATCGAAATGATTACGTTTTAGCTTATGTTCATTATTTTTTACTTATGAACTATCATCGAAATGTTTTACGTACTAAAAAAGATAAGTTATAATTTAATAAGAATTGAGGTTTTAGGCGTAGTTAAAAATGTGAAATCAAATTAATTATAATGATTTATTTTTTAGTTGTTTACAGTTTATTTACACTTACGTGGTACGGAGCAAGTGTTCAAAATATCCACCGTTTTCCACAATTCATAGTCTAGCACGTCGTAGTAAATTTTGTTTTAAATTGATCAACACAAACACATTTTGTCTCACTCAAAGTTTAAGTTCATTAGTTTATTATTTTCTTGGGTTCAGAATCAGGAATATAACGCACTCTATAAGTATGTCTCACTTTCAAATATACAGCCTGTATAAGTTGAAATATTTCCTCCGATTCTGTTGTCGATAATGTCTACAATTCTATTGACTGTAAAATCATTACCATCTTTTTTTATATGATAACATTTTCGCGAAAAACATTCCTTCTTTCACTAAACAACGTGCCGCTTCCACACACATATCATGGCGTATAAAATCTCCATTGTAGATCGCTAGTTTTTACGGTGTTTCTCGTGACCGCGTATCATTGTGTGTTCATACTGGGTATTATTATGACCGTCGAAGATTTGATACGCGTTGGAGTACTGATACGCACTGTGAGTGGATGAAACGTTAAGTCAAATTAGTTTAAATGAGTACAGCAGAGTAATTTTTTTTTATAAACTTATTTGTTCGTGTTAAAATTAGCTAGTTAAAATTCTATAATCTTGCCAGAATTGTTATAAGACGACTGTTTGATAAATTAGGAATGTTAAAAATTAGACTTATTATATAAAGGCTCCCTAACGTGTCTGTAATGTATGAGCGGCATCTCTAGTAAACATTTATAGTAAACTAACTGTACGGCCTTGGATGTCTTGCGTATACGCGCAGCCGACGCGCTGTAGTGAATCGATTCAAACGCGCGTAAACATCGCGCTTGCTTATATAATGCTTGCTTATAAAATAAACACGATGCTTATATACTCCACTGAAGTTAAATTAACAAACTAAAATTAAAACTTCCTTTTATCAAAATGCGCGATAAATACGCGTGGTACTGCGCGTCTGGGTCGCGTATAAAATACGTCGTATACGTCGCAAAACTCTACTAGATTCGAAGCTAAGACTGACATATACCCATAGCATAATTCATCGAGTATTTAACCAGAAATAGAGACGAAATAAGGACCATCCATCTCTGGCAGCTCATCAGGTGAATGGGCCTTATATCTCGTATAATTCTCGTTTGCGCTGAAATAACATATTAGAAAACTGAAATAGTACAGCGTCAACAACTGACCTGTACGTACGTCTCCGTATATTCCAAAAATATTCTGTATTTATTTTTAATAAAGATAATATCTCTAACAATGGCTCCCATTCCATGTTTCATGCGGTGGTGTGGGAAAAACAGCAAAACATCTAATTGCAAAACAAACGGAATCACATTTCATCGGTAATTAAATATTTAATATATGATTTTTAAATTTTCGTCTATTATAGCAAAGTTCAAGTTAAACTGGTCGATTAGAAGTAAAACAGTTAACGACCCGTCAATTGTTTCGAATTCGGGCTGGCCAATCGGAGCGCAGTAATGATTTGGCAGTAGTTGGCAATAGTTTTCAAAGAAATTAAAATGCATTTCGTCTCTATTTCTGGTTATATACTCGATGGCATAATTAGACAAGTACGGTAGTTACATTCATACGCAGAAGCGCGGCTTATATGTTCGCACACCCGCTGCACGCCATGTACGAACGCACATAAACGATCAGCACTTTGCAACGCGAATGCATCGCGAAATTATGCGAATCTATGCGTCCGTACACAGCACGCAGTTGGGTTGTGCACACATACAAACCAGGGGATATTTATTGCGGATGCTTAAAAGGCACGCTGGAATATTTTACAAACTTCAGAAACAGACTGTAAGCCGAAGAAGCAGTTGTTTTTAAAATATACTCGTAATTGATAAAATTCACATTGATTGTTTTCGTGAAGATTGATTCTTTGTTGTGACATATGTCACAAAATCAGTGAAATATATTATTAAATACAAATACAATACTATAATAAAATACCACAAACAATAAAAAGTTTCAATGTAGATACTTTCAGTGTTTACGAATGTAACGTTTTTCGCGTATTTTTATTATACATAAAATCAGCTTCCGCTGATGTGTAAAAACCTGCATCAACAACAAACCGCGCTGCTACGTTTCTATGGACTTACCCAACTTGTCTAGTAGCTTTACTTGTTTATGGTATGAGTTAACACTGTAGACACTGCTGTCTACAGTGTTGCTATTATATAAATAGTTCTATGACGATTTCAATTTTCTTTGCCGTATCACAGATAGTTTACTGTATACGTGACTGACCGCTAAAAGCCAATTACAGCTGACTCACTGCGTAAGGCGAAAGACCTCAAAAAAGGTTGGTAGAACCCTGGAGGAACCATAGGGGAACCATTTGGAAAAACAGGATTTTTTTCATGATCCAACACTAGTAGGAGCAGTCTACTCCAACGGACTTTATTACTGTACGCGGTTAGCAGACAGTTAGAGGCCACAGTATAATCCCTGTTCTTTTTTATTTGATATTTTGTTCAAAGTGGCACTGTTATGCCTGGTTTAATTAATCAAAAGTACAGATATTTTGAGCGTTTGTAATGCCTAAATAAAGTTGCCCACTTTAGAGGTGGGCATTTTGATTTATATCCCTGGTAAAGTGTATAAGTCATGTCGATTAAATCACCGCTACACACCTTAGTAAGTTTAATAGCGTGTTTACACTAGGTCGACAGGTCGCCTTCGCCGCTTGCCCACCAAAGACCCAGTGTAAATACTTAAGTCGTTTGACGACCATAGTTCGCTGCAGTAATTGACTAAGTCGACTAGGTGTAATCAATGTCATGTCGGTGACCTGACCAATTCGTTGAACGTTTCGAATTATTTGTTGTCTCTGTGCTTAAACTTGTAATTATAGTAACTTTGCAGTTTTGGCGAAGCAAGCAGTCGACTCGTTGTTCGACTCGGTGTCAACAACGAGTCGACTGCGTCTCCCGTGCGAATTTTGGCAACGGCTGCAGTCGACCCTGTGTAAACACGCTATAAAACTACGAATCGGTAAAATCATGACTTTACTTGACTAGTCAAAGCTTTTAGGCTGCGATTTCACCAGAGATGTGCTAGCTAGTCGGTGCGAGGATGCGTAGCGAAGTTGTGTAGCCGAGGGGTGTGAGGGTGAGTAGCGGACCCTTCTGCTGTGCGTGGGTAGGGTGCGGCGACGGCAAGCTCGCTCGCGTAACTCGCACACATCTCTCGCTGTTTGGTATGTACAAATACTTAACTCCGCTAGCCCGCTTACGAGTGAAGCTAGGAAAATGAAGTAATCCTATGAGTGAATTTTTTCCTCGCTCATCGCCTAGCTGCCTCGCTCATCCCTGGTGGAATCGCAGCCTTGGATGCGGTACAGCCGACTGGACTAAGTCTAAAAAACAAAACCCTTCGTCTAGTCTACAGTATTACGTTTAAAAACGCAGGATGCATTGATCTGGACTTCTCTATAGTACAGGTAAAAAATAATTCGCACCCTCTTGTTATAAGAAAGTTACACGTGATGATACGTTCAAAAGTTCTTTTATCGCATTAGTTATCAAAATAATACAAAGTACATTAAACAAATCGATACCTCCAACGTACTCGCCAACTTTATTTTTTGGTCATCTGTTGTTTTTGTAAACAACCATATTGATTTACCAACATTATGCTTCCCTAATTTTGTAAAAATAAAGAAACAAAACCCGAAAAAAAGAGAACGTATTGAAAAATTAAGGTGGTAATAAATATTTCTTTACTAGGATTATGCATGTATGCTCCCTGAGTTTTGTGAAGAAAAAATAAAGAAGCAAAAAAACTAAATTATATTTATATGAAATTGTATTGAATTGTATGTCCTATTTAAACATAAAAAAAGATATCAACTGATTTTGTTCGTAGAATCTCCTGAAAGTCATCCTTTAGCAGATGAAGCCTAATTAAACGGAGCGAGGTTGCGAATTTCCGGTGCTAATGTGGTCCAGGCAGCTGTACCAGCAATAAAAATTTCATTTTAACGCTTACTGTACTTGAAAACGTTTAGTGCTGTTAAAATATTATTTATACCCAATTTATCTGACAGTCAAAATAGAATAAGAGCGTGTCGGCCAAGCCCTAATGTTGTTAAAAATAAGTGGATGTATGTACAAGTGTACAAAAAAATTAAATGTGATTCCAAATTAAAACAATTTCTGACATTCATACATGTTTTATTTAATATTTTTTTCTAATTCTGTTACCGATTAAGGCGAGTCGCTGGAGGAGGAGCAGGAAAAACTATTTTGCTAGATTAAATGGTTTTAGATAACGGAATTACGAAAAATATACGATCACCTAAGGATGTTGTCAAGTAAAAACCGTTAATGTACGGTAGTTTTGTAAAAAATAATATAAAAATTATGGCGGATGAAGCCATTAGCAATTCCAGTACCTCTCTCCCACCATTCAGTATTCACTTGAAACTACAGGTACAAATTCACCTTAAAATTTGAAAAGGTTGGGGGTCAAGTTTATTAGGTGATTCACGAGAAAAGAAAAATCCCTAGGTGAGCCACGGGAAGAAATAATTGCCCATAGTACTTGGTACTTGGTGTAACGGGCTGGTGTCCGCAACTGGACGTCAAGGCGCCTATTTTGCGTGTGGTAGTTGCAGGATCCTAGTCGTGCCACCCAAGCTCCCCCAGGAATCTCAGCAGCCTCCTCGGTTTGCTGAAGGCTTGCGAAGGGGCGAAATTGGCACTCCAAGGTACTTTATCTAGTAGTTGGCCACGCGTTTAGACGCATTGCTGTTGACGCCGCTTCCTGTCTGATGAACAGTGGGAGGGGTCGCAGGTCCAGCATCGCTTCGAAGGCCGCAATTGGAGTTGTCCTCATGCAGCCGGTCGACGCCATGCAAGCGAGTCTTTGGAATTTGTCCAGCTTGTCGGTTGCGGTCGTCAGTTTAGTTAGTGGCCACCATACTATCGCGCCGTATCTGATCATGAGTCTTATCACCGCTGTATAGAGCCATAGTGTTATCTTGGATGAAAGTTCTCGTTGTTTACCCACCATTCTATGGCACTGCCAGGTGATAGATAGCTTTTTATATTGTTGTCCAGATGCTTGTTCCAGTTCAACTTGTTGTCCAGTATTACCCCCAGTTACTTGACTTCGGTTGCTAACTGTAGTTCTATAGTGAAGAGTTTGGTTAGTAGGTAGTCTTTTGTTTGTAAGTATTACTAGTTCCGTCTATGTTGGGTTTACCGATAGTTCGTATGCCCTGCACTATCGTTCCACAACCCGGAGTGCAGCTCGTGTAATGTCGCAGAGTATATTGGTATAATTTCCTGTTACCAGTATATCCTACTGTTGCCCATGGTGCATCCAGATGGACCTAGATGACCCACGGGAAGAAATAATTGCTCGTGGTCCACCCAGGTGAACCAACCAGGTGGTCCACGGGCAAGAAGCGAATTTAAGGATGATTTTTGAAACATTTAGATCGAGTATATAAGAAGAAATGTCATTTAATTTGTTTGAAAACTATTCTGCCGTATCATTACTGCGCTCCAATTGGCCAGTCCGAATTCGAAACAATGAACGGGTGTCGTCAATTGTTTCACTTCAAATCGACCAGTTAACTTGAGCTTTGCTATAATGGACGAAAATTACATATTTAATTACCAATGCAATTTGATTCCGTTTGTTTTGTAATTAGATGTTTCGCTGTTTTTCCCGACACCACCGAATGGAACAGCACGCCATTGTTAGATATTATGTTTATTACAATAAATACAGAATAATTTTGAAAATAACGGAGACGTACACACAGGTCAGTTGTTGGCGCTGTACCATTTCTTTCTCATTTGTAATTTCAGTTCAAACGAGAGTTGATATTTATAAGTGACGTCTCACTGATGAGTTACCAGAAATGTATGACCCTTATTTCGTCTCTATTTCTGGTTATATACTCGATGTAAACATAAAAAGTAATATAAAATGGTAATATTGCAAATGAAAGTATTTTTTAGCATATATTATTTAATCAATAATACAATATGTTCTCCACAACAGCAGTTCGTCGAAGTGGTTCTTTTAAAATTAAATACCTTGCTGCCTGCCTTAACGTTGACGTTCTTGATCAATATTATTTTAACCGACTGCCATTCATCGAAACGGACTGGCTCAAGGCGGGCCGTCATTATATAGCGGTTGGCAAAACTCGTGGCAGCGGTATCGGCCTTTTTTTATAAAATTTAAGTGCGCATTTGACCAGAGGTGAGATGTCACCTGATGGAAAATGACGATGAGGTCGACATTGGAGCATGCACACCTAAATAATGCCTATTCGCTCTCGCATTCAAAAGGCCCAAGTTATAACGTTCGGGGAACAAGTCTGCAGGCAGGGAATTCCACTCCATAGCCGTTCGCCATATGAATGTGGAAGCATAACGCTTCGTGCGAATCTATGGAATATCCACAACATGGGGATGGAACCCAAGCCTACGCCTAGTCCCCGGGTGATGGAAAGGCGGAATTAAATCGTGTAATTCCTACGCACTCTCCGTGATCTTATACAGTTCTAATATTAAAATATATACGCTTTACCGCGAAGATTGTACAATTTAGATTCTCTTTGTAATGCATATTTAAATACTGTAGCTTTATTTACATTTGTTTTTTTGTATTGTATCAGATTAAGTTATTTTTTTTTTATCTTACCTTATTAATAAATTACAACAAACTAGTGGAGTAAGTTCACAAAAGATAAAGGACGATGACCAGTGAAATATCGAGGCATGCCCTAATCTTAAACTGGCATGTCCAAAAGCTACACATGACGCATTTATAAAGCATATTAGACCTATTCCTCGATTTTCATTTACAGCTGTGGATTCATATATACTTCGGGACGCATAATTCGTGGCACCTTGCATTTTCAATATTAAATGCCCTTAGGTTAAACAATGCTTGATTGTACAAAAATCCTATTATGCAATTTTGAAACTGGTATATTAAGCGTCATTTCCTTAAGGCCTTATTAAAAATTTGAATAAAACTTTTTCAACTGGATAAAACTTTTTCTGCGATGATAACTATTATTTTTAACCGACTTCAAAAAAATGAAGATATTGTCAATTCGACTGTATGTTTTTTTTGTATGTATGTTATGCTATAACTCCGGTATTTTTGAATCGATTTTCATGATTCTTTTTTTGTTGGAAAGGGGGTACCTCCATTTTGAAGAAAATCATCCACCTAAGAATGGCTGATCACGCATGAACATTCATTTTTATAAATTTTACTTAACCCAAATTTTACTTAAGGAGCAATTATTTTAATGGTTGGTTTTGCTATTCTCCAATTCAAGGCGTTTTTCCCTCAATATACTTTGAGTAATGAGAACCGATTTTTATTATCTCCTGTGTCAAGTCCCGTATAGTGGCGAACTATGGGATATTTCAATAAAACTTAGCAAATAGACGTAATTCCACGTACTTTTGAGGTCGGTTTTTTTAGTACTCTGTACTGAGTGCCTCGCATTATGTGTCTGGGAAAGTATTTAATAATAAAGAGAACTTCTTTTCCTAACCTATAAGGCTCGATTTATATTGCGGCGGAACGGCATGGAAGCGAATTTTCGTAACAATATTGTACATAGCATAATTAACTTTATGGTCAATTGTGTAACGTAGAAACTAGATACGAGCCAAAATTTTCCGCGGGATTCTCGCGCATGCTGGAGAATGCTTGCGCATTCCGCGGAAGATTTTGGCTCTTATCAAGTTTGTACATTACACAATTGACCATAAAGTTTATTATCGACGCCTTGTTTTCTCAAACTCTTATCTTATAAAGAGTGATTATTAGAAGATGGCATTATTTTAAACTTCTTAACAAGGGTGTTAATTTGGATGCGTTACTTTAGGAATAATAATATAATAATAATAAAGCACACACTGAACATAGCCCCGCACTAGGGAAACCCTGTGTCGCGGATGCTATGGTCACACACATAGAAAACCACAAATTACACCCAAACTCACGAGAGAAATAAATGTAGGCCATATAAATATTTCTCCCGGCCCTGGAATCGAACCTGGGACCTCTGCGTGGCAGTCCGGCATGGTAACCGTTCGGCCACGGAGGCAGTCATAATAGGTAGGTAATAGGAACAGGTAAAGGCTAGTGTGTAGATATAAAGGAAATGTGATTTTTTTTTATAGTATCAAGTGACGGGACGAACAAGTCGTGCGCCTGATGGTAAGCGACACACCTGTCCATAACAGGTGCAACGCCATTCAAGAGCTTTAAATCGCAAAGATCTGAGGGGCACTGCCAATGCGCCCGACACCCTGACACATAAGTTGACGAGTCCCACGTGCCTATAATTTCACCAGCACCATTCATTAATGTAGAATAATTAAAAATATGAATTTGTTCGGCATGCTAAGTAATATGAAGGCAGTAATAGGATGATGAAACTACAAATCATAGTAGTAAAACATCATAATGTTCATTACAATCAATATTATTAACCTAATAAATAATAACCAACTTTTGAAAAATTTAAATGAATGAATGAATGAAATGTATCGAAAATAGTTTTTTTCCCGGTATTTTTGAGACCACAACGATTCTCGATTTCTTCCGGGACGCGGAAACGCAGCGATACTCGATGGCAGCGAGACCGAGGGTCGTATTCTAGAACTCTACTCAATGCTCAAGTCAGGATTTGAGTATGATTTAAAGCACTCGAAATCATACTCAAGTCCCTGCCATTAGGGTCGTATTTCCAGTGCTTGTGTTTCCAGTGCAATCCTGACTTGAGCATTGAGTAGAGTTCTAGAATACGACCCTAAAAGCCCTAACCTAAAGTGTCATGTGTCAATGTCTTGACGTGACTGTACAACGCACACGTTACCTTTATTTTTTACCCGCAGAACGGGACGCCTGTACTTTTATGTTGTTTTAAAAATAAAATACATGTTTATGACAGTTACCGCAATTATCAAAAATTTAAAAAATAACTAATCTTGTCTGGTTTAATGTATTATGTTTCAATTTAGCGCCATTTTGTTTTAAAATTTATGTCACGATTATTCTATTTTGTCAAAGCGGGACATTGTTAAGTATTTAAGGGACAGCGGGACACGAACCTAAAAAGCGGGACGTGTGGTCACGTTTTACAAAGCCCAATTTGGTTTTAGTCGTCAACATTACCATCAATTGAAAACTTATTGCTCTTAATCTTACGAAAGATATTAAAAAAGAGCGATGTAGGCGGTATCGCACCTTTGCTCACCCACACCTTCAACGTTTTGGCCACATCTTCACTTTTAAGCTGAACATTAATATTTATCCTTTTCTGCAACCTTGACGGATCGAAAAAATTTTCCGTCGAATTTACTATCAGATCTGTCAAAAGAGGAGGATCTGGCCCTAATAAGTTGTCGACGTATTGTTCATTGTAATTCCTGTTGGTGTAATCTATAGTGACGGTGTTGGCAGACTTAGTAACGATAGGGATGGGATTGTACTCCGGTATTTCGGCCAAATGGTTAACATTTTCGTTATTAGCGCGATCGTGGATTCGCAGTAGCGAGTGTATGTCGCGACCGAATAATTTTGCGTCTTCGTATGTTTTGAAGCCGAGTGCTGAAAAAAAATAAGATTCAAAGTTAGTAGACAATCAATAAATTAATTAAACACGCTATACTCCGTCCAACCATTTTTTTAACTTTTGACAGCTTCAAATCTAATGAATTAGTGATGTCCTAATGCGTTTCCGATTTAATTTTTTTATAATAATCGATTTTATTTATGAAGAAGTTTAAATCGTGAATGTGAGCGGTTTCGAAAAGGAAGATATTGTCTGATTGGGATCGTGATGTTGCGTTTGACAATTTGTGTACT
>NW_020654229.1:6284475-6335906 GCF_003589595.1 Hyposmocoma kahamanoa
CCACGACAGTTGCTGTGCCACTCAGAGTTTTAAATCGCAAAGATCTCAGCTGCACTGCCACTGAGCCCGTTACCCTGAGACATAAGTTGCATGTGCCTGTTATTTCACCAGCATCCCTTATCTGCTTGGCGGCTGAAATAGGTAAGGTGGTAGAACTTCCCTGGAAGATTTTCACAAGAAGCTCTACTGCTACTACAAGCGTATAACTGCAGCGTCACACTTTTGCAGACTAGATATTGTATGTAAATTAGTAATGGCGCATCTGCAGCGCCATAGACGTGCCACTGGAACGCTTCTACAAGCGCCTAATTTGAAGGCGCCCTTACGCCTTAAAAGCCCCACGCATCGAGTGTATAACCAGAAATAGAGACGAAATAAGGGACATCCATCAGGCAAATGGGCCTTATGCGCCGTTTGCGATGAAATCTCAAATTAGAAAGCTGAAATATTACAGCGCCAACAACTGACCTGTGTGTAGGTCTTCATAATTCCAAAGATATTATGTATTTATTGTAATAAAGATACTATCTCTAACAATGGGGGCTGTTACATTCGGTGATGTGGGAAAAACAGCAAAACATCTAATTACAAAACAAACGGAATACGGTAATTACATATCAAATATGTAATTTTTCAATTTTCGTCCATTACAGCAAAGCTCAAGTTAAACTAGTCAATTTGAAGTGAAACAATTGACGACACCCGTTAATTGTTTCCAATTCGGACTTTGCAGTTTTCGCAATGATTTGGCAGAATAGGTTTCAAACAAATTAAACGACATTTTGTCTCTATTTCTGGTTATATTGTCTATGGCCCCAAGTTACGAGACGTTCGAACAAATCTGCAAACAGGTAATTGTCCTTAAATTCCGTACGCCATAATAATTGTGGAACTGTAATGCTTCCATCTTGCGTATATCTACAACATAGTTGTGGAACCTTAGCCCACATCTAGTCCCCCGATGATAGTAAGGATGGCGGAATGATTTCATGCAATTCCATTGCACATTCTCGTAATTTTAGTTTCTGGATCATACATTGACGGCCGCCGTAGTCGAGTGGCTTGCATGGCGGTTTTCATGGTGTCTCTGAGGTCCCAGGTTCAATCCCCATCTGGGTCAATGTAGAAACTAACTTTTCTAGTCTCGGGTCTGGGTGTTTGTGGTACCGTCGTTGTTTCCGATATATTTATATTCCGATATATATATTTATTTATATTTACATTTGAGCCTCAATCTGGCAACAATATCCCCAATCTCGTCCTCGGGCAAAGAATTACCAGCATGCCGACAAATAACCCTGGCAACACTGGCAGGCACCATGGGCAAACGACAGTTGCGAACGGCACGGGAAACTTCGCGCCAACGGACTCCAAACTCAGGTAACACTGACACACAGATAACGGAGAGTGGCATTTTTGTTATTATTGTTTGCAGGTCCTGGAGTTCTGAAAGAAAAATGACAAATTTCAATTTAATATAAAACACTGTAGTTACAGGCTAGTTAGGAGAACCCTTGTATCTCATGCAGGTCCCTCAGGTTTGCTTTGTTTGGTTTATAACACCCTGTTATAGCCGTTCCAACACGTCCATCATTGAACATAAAACATATGTGTATGCAATAGAGTTTACAATACAATGTTGTCTTTTTCTGTTACCAATATTTTAAAAATTTACCAATACACTGTAAATTCTATGTACCACACAGTCAATTAAAAAAATTAACAAGAAATATTTTTTCACACCCTGATTCGAATCTCAAAAATCGAAGATGTAACTGATCTATTGTAAATGTGAACTTTTTTAAATAAACGATAACCTTTTTTATGTTTGATATGCAGCGAATGCCATGGACACACACATAGACAACCACAAATTACAGCCAAACTCACGAGAGAAATAAATGAAGACCATACAAATATTTCTGTTGGTCCGGGAATCGAACCCGGGACTTCTGTGTGGCAGTCCAGCAAGGTAACCATTCGGCCACGGAGGCAGTTATCTAATTATTAACTGTCTATATTCGTTGAGTTACAGGTAAAGTAAAATTAGGTACATAGCATGCAAAGATACATTATATTCAGATGTGCAAATATTAGTGGTATTTAATGTTTAGTCTCTATATCTCTAAATATTCTTTATTACTAAAGAAGCTATGTGTGAAAAGCCATTTAGTCAATTGTAATTTAAAACTATGTCCTTGTAACAATTTAATTTCATTTGGTAATTTATTAAAAATAATTATACACATGTTGAAGTAGTTATTTGATATAGGAAATAAAACTATTTATCCGAATTTAAATCGCATACATTTGTTTTTTGTTTTGTTTCTTGACTGACTGACTGACTGTAGTCAACATGACCATGCGACCTGTAAAGGGCCCAAAATGTTGGTTTGTTTGTTGATTCATTTCTTATGTGTAACAATCCCAAAAATCTAAGAACTCAATAACATTTGATAGTCAAAAATAATAATATTTGATCCTCTTTTTTCATATAGTCTTGGTTGCGTTCTCAGTAGGTCAGGTCAGTTTATGAAGTAGCAGCACGAACCAATCGAGAGTATCGCAGCTGCGTCCGGCGAGTGTCAGAAGCGAATTTGCTAGCATTTCGGAAAATGATTTCAGGTTTTTTAATGCTCATCTGTGTTACTCTAGAGACTCACCATAAAATTATTGAAGTTAATATACATATACAAATCAAACATTAGCTCTGAGCACAGAAAATATACATTGATTTAATTTATTTCATGTCTCAGAGAAAAAGGATCAATCATCAAAAAAGATGACTTACATTTTGTTGCCTGCTGCTTTTGCAAATTTAAAATGATCATTTAAATACATATTTCATATTTAAACCAATAGATATTTTATATCTATTGATTTTGAATGCTGTATTTAAAAATATTATTTATTTTAATATATTAAAATATTGTATCTTTAGACATTAACTAATAATATTAAAACAATGCTCAAAACTAGTAAATTCAATGAATTTGTATACAATGCTTCGGTATGTTTAAATTACGTTACAAATAATAAATGAGACAAATTTCTCGTGTAGTTTATCAAATATAATCAACCACATACAGTTAAGCACCAATTTCAACAAAAACGATAAAAAAAACACATTAAAAACCTGCTCCAAATTGAAGTTTCCGAGCTCGTAATAACTAACAAAATATTTAACAAAACTAATTCACTTACTATCTCTGGATGTCGTTTGCATTTTAACAATTTTAACTTGTTTCCACTTTTACTTTCTGCCAGTTTTCATCAGTATTCACATAGAAAAACTATAAACTCGCCTCACTCGCCTACATTTAGAAAAATGAAAATTATACGAAAACCAAACAACATACCACTGTTCGTTAAATTTTAAAGTTTGAATTTCCGTTCATTCCATTAAACTCGAAATGCTTGCTTGTCTATAGATTAGACAAGGATAATGAATACTTATGTGTAATGTTAGAAAGAGAACATGGACCAAAGACAATATTTTTTTTCTTATTTCTCTTGCTCTTCGCGTTTTAGCCACTTTCAAAGTGTTTTGACTAACTTTAAAAACGGTCTATTCACACATATCCGGGCCTCAGCACGGGCCCGCAGTTCATACAAACTAGCACGCCCAGTCCAAGTCCCGGGCACGACCTTGATGTGTGTGAAAAAAAACTTTTTTACTTTTTTTAATAACTTTTACTTTTAAACGGGGATACTTTTATAATATCATAGAATGTAATTTGGAACCGGAATTCGAAACAAACAAATTTGACAGTTATGTACTAGCGTTGCCATAATACAGGCAATTAATTTGACCAAAGTTGGTTATTTTTCATTGTTATCGATAAGATTTAGTTTATTTGTATTTGTGTGTGATTGATGATTGTATTTATATTACTTCTAATAGAGGATGGAAAAAATATATATTGTCGAAGAGTCAGTTACATGAAAGCCAAATGTACCTTTATTCTGCCAATGGCATATTATATTAACCAGTGCCATTGGAATTTCCACACGAAGGTACTATTATAGGGCAAACACCAGTCTAACCTTGATCGATATACAAGGTGAAAAAATCAATGGCACATGAAGAACTACTTGACTTGAAATGCTTGAGATAATGTGTATGATATTCTCAGCTATATCACGAACTTTTTTAATTGTAAGAGCTAATGTTCATTGGAGAGATTTTTTATCCTTTTTTTGATCCTATCGATTAGTACAGTTTATTTATCATTAGTATCTATTATGCAGGTATTAATTAAAAAAATAATAACGTTTCCTGTAAAACTATCTATCTAAAGTATTAAAGGTAAATTTCCTTCCATGTCCCATTGATTTTTTTACACCTGTATAGGAACCTTAAATAAAACAATGATACCGAAGTAGATTTAAATTCAGAGTTGCTGAAACTCTGAATTTAAATCTGAAACTCTATGGCTGAAATGCCGCAGCTTGCTTTCCGGCGGTAATAGACTCAACCATAAATTGACTATGGCTTACATACTACCTACTAAAGTAAAACAAAATAAATAAATGAAGTTTTAATTTTAAACAATTTATTTATACACAAAATACATTAGATACTGTAGGGCAAATGTACGATCTCTTCTAATGATCGTAAGATTTTTAGAAAAAAAATGTCATTAAACTGACCAATCCTATGCCACCAACCGGCTATCTGATTGGTCAGTTCTTGATTGACATTATTTTTTAAATTTATTTCATGACTTTGGATTCAAGGACACTTTATTACACTAATTAAAAAGTAAAATAAAAATACGCATTACATGTGGCGACCTTGTAAAAACTAATTATATTTTTAAAACAAGAATGTTGCAGTCGTCGTCGCGCTCTCTAACCTCGTACTCAACGTCTTTCATTTTTCCTGTACTGTTTCGTTTTTCCACCTTTTTTGGGGAAATACTGGGTTTAAATTGACCCATCTTGGTTTTCACAACTTTCTTTTTATTTCTGATGTTATTACGTTTATCACTTTGTTCATGCAAGCTTTTATCGATAAATTCTTTATATGAATCGTTGAAGGAAGACGGAGACTGCATTTTTGTAATCTTATTAAGCTTAACATTTTGATCATCAAGCGCTTTTAAAATATTGTCTGAATCTTTCTCATCAGCCAAAGAGAATGTACTTCTACGTAATTGCTTCTGTAATATAGGAGATACCTCATTGCTGTCTGTGTTACGTTTTAGTCCTTTCGAGCCAAGGTTTTCAATGGCTTTAGCTATCTTTTTACCATTCCCATCAGCTTTCTTTTTCATGTCCAACAAAAGAAATGATCGATTTGTAGTAGTGATTACTTCATCATCTTCATCGTAATGCGTCAAAATTGACGTCATGTCGATAGCTTTATTAATTAGTACCTTTAAAGTGTCTATGTTTATTTTAGCAGCGTCTAGAACAATATTGTCCATTAAAGTTTTGAATTGGAGGTACAAGTCACCGTCCTCTGATATTTCACTGATTGATGCTTGCTCTAATAAATCTGTGATGGTATAAGACTTGTATTTATTGGATAAGATATACGGCTTGCATTCGTGACCACTGTGGTTTGGGTAATAATGAACTTGTATGCCTTTGGAAAACTCTTGATATGTTACGGTTGAGGGGCAAAGGTGTGTGGTGTCCCCTTTAGTATCGGGCGTATAGGAACAACAGTAGATGTGTTTTGTACTGTATTTAGCCATCACCAGGTACTTGCATTCAGTTTGATTTTCCATTTCTTCCCTCCATTTGTTGAATTCTGCAAAAATAATAATGAACACACAGATGAATAAACAAATAAGTTTGAGGCGTCACCATTTTTAAAGCTAAGCTCCAAAGTTTTGTTACGTCCATTATGAACTAAACCAGAGAAAAGAGATTTGATTAAATATCACTTCTCTACGTATTGAAAATAACAGAAATTTTGGTAGGAAGTGTACTGTAACAATCGCGAAAACCTAAGAACTCGATAGAAAGTATACTGTTGTGACCTGAAAATTTTGTGCATACTTTTAACATGTTTTTGCCAACAAATAACGGGTCTTATTTGAGACCATACTTAGCTCATTTCTTAATATTACACAATATTACAGTATTTATTTGAAAAAAAAAAAAAAATTAGCTCAGCACATTGATCTTTGACAGCAGTTTGTCATAGGCGGTGGTTCTTTCTGTCCAGTATTTAGTCAAGCTACATTCCCACCTATGAGAAAAAATATGCCCGAGCCAGAGGTGACTAGATATTGTGTAGATTGTCTGAATGACAATCTACACAATATACAGTACAGTACAGTAAATAAAATTCTATTATTCTTGGATTCAAGACTAATTACAGAATTAGTGACGATCACAATAAATCAATTACTGGTTGAAGGACGGTCTAATACCAATAGCCCCTAACCCCGGTAGAGTGCATCATTGCTGGAGAATACAGCTAAATTATCATTTAAAAATTCAAAAACCCTTTAGGTCATAGGAGAGATGAAGACATAAAATAGAATAAATAATAATAGTGCTTCATTATAACAGAAGGTATTGAAGGTATAATAATGATAGGATGGAAAATAATATTTTGTCCAGTCAAATAAAGTTTTGTGGCCCGTCGTTTTACGCAATAATCCCACCAACATCATGGTTGGGAGATCCAGTGTTATGTTGAGACAAATTGACGGCTTTTGAGAGGTTTTTGCAGTCATTTGCGCCCGCCGTGCCCAATCGAGGACAGTACTTTGAGTACCCGTAATTCTTTATATTAGGTACTATTAATACTCATTACAAGTGTACATGTAAAGAGAGTGAGACGCTAAAGTTAGTTGTTTTTCCGGTATGTTATTACCAACAATTTATTTATTTCTTTACATATATTGTTGAAATATATTCGTACACTATAAAATAAAAATTATATAACTGAGTTAAACAGTGTTTTCACAACTTCAGTCGGTGGTATATAACGATGCCCCCAATTGGGGACATTGGGCGCATACGGGGTAGTTTATTAATTTTTCATTATATAAGTGATTTTCAAGGAAATAATGACACAACGAGTATTTGGCTACCACAATTATTACTATAGACTTCAGAAAGCGAAGCTGTAATGGATGAGAAAGACCATGATGTGGCGATAGATTTAGGGGGTATTTCTCGTTGAACCGAGTGCGCTCACCGATATATTTATCTAACGAGATCTTATAATCTACGGTAAACTGGTTATCGAACAACTGAAACTGTCTGCAAAGGAAAAACTAAGAAATATCTACTAGTACCAGATTTGTAATACACATGAGTAGCGCCAACCGTGCCAATTTTGACTATCGATTTCACCCAATCAACCAAATTCTGTTCGTTCTATGGCTTGACAATAGTATTTGCACGATGAGCTCTGATTATGACAATGTCCTTTCCTTGGTGAAAATAAAACATTGAAGCGCTGTGAATAAACAGAAATTTTGACGTGGGTATCCCGCGTGATTTCAAACTTACCAGCAGGATAAATCAAACTGACTAATGTTTTTGTATCGCACTGCCATTCGAGGCAAAAACTGGTGGTGTTTTGTTCCGCTACAAGCGGGACCTAGCACTAACTAATACACGGCGTTTACATCTCCTGACCAATGATACGAAGCTAGATCAGCTACAGTTTAGCGGTTACATCACGTCACTATTCGAGACACAAATACTCAAAGTTTACATCCAGCAGAATCTTTGGTACTAAATCTACAATACATTGGTGTTGATCACCACGCTCAGAAGTTGGCTTAACAGTTACGATGTGTAAATAGCTGTTGAGCTACAAATAAGCGCGTTGGCAATATAAAAAGTGCATCAAATCATTGTGCACCGACAAATATTGTTACAAATTTTTTGACACTGAGCCCATTGTCCCCATTTGAGGACGGCATTTTTTTTTTCAAATAAAATAAAATAAAATCTTTTTTTTCTTCATAATTTTCTCATAGGTAGGCAATTTTTTAAAGGTTCATAAAAAATTTTACTTTTTTAACGATAATTTGTATTTGGGTGTTAACGGGTTAAGATGTTAGATGAGACAAATGGACAAATTGACGGTTATTGAAAATCTATTTTATTCTAGTTAGGTTCGAACATCGAGTATATAACCAGAAATAGAGGCCATCCATCCCTGGCAACTCATCAGGCAAATGGGCCTTATATCACTTTTGAATATGAACCCTCGTTTGCACTGAATTCACAAATTAGAAAACTGAACTAGTACAGCGCCAACAACTGACCTGTGTGTACGTTTCCGTATATATTCCAAAAACATTCTGTATTTATTGTAATACAGCTAATATCTCTAACAATGGGGGCTGTCCCACTCGGTGGTGTGGGAAAAACAGCAAAACATCTAATTAAAAAACAAACGGAATCACATTTCATCAGTAATTAAATATTAAATAAGTAATTTTGCAATTTTCGTCCATTAAAGCAAAACTCAAGACAAACTGGTCGATTTGAAGTGAAGCAATTGACGACACCCGTCATTTGTTTCGAATTTGGGCTGGCCAATCGGAGCGCAGTTGTCACCGTAGCGACATGGCAGAGTAGTTTTCAAACAGATTAAATGACATTTCGTCTCTATTTCTGGTTATATATTCGATGGGTTCGAATGAATCTTTACTTAGTATTTACTTATTTACCTTCATTAGTCCGAAAGAACATGTTCTCAACCCCGTCAGCATGCATCCCCGTAACATGAACATGGTACATCTTCATGTTGGTAAACTTCTGTTGACAGCTCATGCATTCGTAGGAGAACATTGTAACCAGCGTACGGGTGATTGGACAATCATGAGAGTCCGTGAATTTAAGGTTGCACCTTACACATAGCTCCACTGACAATGGCTTTATCAGATCAGGTGAGTTTGGATTCCTGAAAAATATATTTTTAATACTAAACATTTTATTTTAACCCATTTTCTCTGAAGTTCCTGACATTTGGCTAGTTCAGGATGCAACCCAAGACTGCGCTCAGGTTAGCTAATTAGCCATCTTTTAGCATGCTACGTTTGAAACCCTTATTATTTAGGATATGAAACTATTTTTCCGGATGTAAATCGCGTATATTTGTTTTTTCAAACAAACCAACGTTTCGGGCCCTTTACAGGTCTCATGGGCCCGGTTGACTCGAGGTGGGACAATCATTAACCAGTTATGTCTAATATTAATGCAAACCACCCTATTTTTTCACTATAGCCGTGGCCATGGGACCTGTAAAGGGCCCGAAACGTCGGTTTGTTTGAAAAAACAAATATACGCGATTTAAATCCGGAAAAATAGTTTCATTGCCTAAACGGAGAAAAGTTAAACTTTGTTAATAAAGCAGTCTTCTTGGGAGTGTCCTTAGATAGTAAACTTCAATGGTTTCCACAAATATCTTCCCTGGCCAGCAGGTTAAGCTCCGCTGCATACGCAGTCCGCAGAATACGTGAGCTTACAGTTAAAGTGTATTCCATAGCATATAAGTTTATGTGAAAAGAGCAATCCCTAGAGTTTCTTGCTCGTTCTTCTCAGGGAGGTCAGCGTAGTGAACGAGCAGTAGGTAGCTTAAATGTGACGATTTCAAGTGTAAATTTATTTTACCTATGGAATAAATAATCTTTGACTTTGTTTGTTTGAAAAAACAAATATAGGTACGCGATTTACATCCGGAAAAATAGTTTCAATTCCTATGTGTAACAATCGCCATCATTCAATTACAATTTGCGAAAGTTTAAGTGCGCCCCAGAGTTTTAATTTACGTTTATTTTTATATGTTTCATGTAGGAACTATTGGTTTGTGTCTAAATATTGGACGAATTGTGATAGTGTACTAGACTTGTGTCATGTTTAGGTTATGTGTAAATAAACTTTCCTAATTCGTAAACTTTATGTATATTAGATTTTCTATTGTACGGACAAATAAACATGAAATCGATGAGGAAGAAGTGAAGTTTCATTTGGGAACATTTTGACCAGATAGATAGTAAACAAATATTGCCATGGGAATTCACTCGCTTGCGTCAACCAACTTCCAGTTCTTCCTGTGCAGAGTTTGCAACCATCCACCTCCAAAGAATCAATATGGGATGAGTTCGATGATTGCAAGTGCTGTAGTTTTGTGTGTCTTCTCTAAATATACACTCCCGGACACGTAATTCGAGCCACCTTGCATTTTCAGTATCAAAAATTTGGATAGGCAAAACCGGGGAAAAACTTTTTGTTCGACGATAACACTACTTTTGTATTCTAGTCCTTTATGAGAAAAATGCGAGGGGGCTCGAATCACGTGTCCGGAAGTATATATTTGAAAGCGTTAAATCGCACCAACCAACACGAGATTAACTAAAATACCTATCTTAACGGTCATTCTCAGCCTAATCACCGTAGCCATTTCGGTGGCATCAGCCTGATTACCGTAGCCATTGTTTTTGGTCTGGTGGTCGAAAAGGCTCGAGCCTTTTAGCCCTAAATTTAAAGTTTGCGAGTCTTTTTTAAAGGCGGACTCACAAAAGAGTTCGAAAAGGCTCGAGCCTTTTAGAACTAAATTTAAAGCTTGCGAGCCATTTTTAAAGGCGGACTCACAAATCAGTAGTTCTAAAATTGCTCACTATAAAAGGGTTTGAGGCTTTTTTAGGCCGAGGCTTTTTTTAAAGCATTTTTAGAAGACTGGCGTTAGCGGTCAAAAAGGCTCGAGCTTTTTAGCCTTTTTTTAAGACTCACCGCTTTATAGTGATGGCTACAATATTAATAATAATAAATGGATAATAATAAATATGTCACTACATATGCACACAACGCTATCTAGTCCCAAAGTAAGCAAACTAAAGCTTGTGTTATGGATACTAGACAACCGATAAACAAACATATACATTTATAGACACAGAACAAATTATCATGTTCATTACACAAACATTTGTCCTCGGTGGGAATCGAACCCACGACCTCTGGATTAGCAGTCAGGATTACTAACCACTACGCCACGACGCCACTATTCTAAAAAGGCTTTAAAAAAGCCTAGGCCTAAAAAAAGCCTCAAGCCCTTTTTTAGTGCGCCATTTTAGAACTACTGTTTTGTGAGTCCGCCTTTAAAAAAGACTCGCAAGCTTTAAATTTAGGGCTACAAGGCTTGAGCCTTTTTGACGGCTAGCAAAAGCCATAACTACAATTAGCCTCGAGGGCTTGAGAGTTATTTAGCTTTTTAGCCTTCTAGCCATCGCTATAAAGCGGCGAGTCTTAAAAAAGGGCTAAAAGGCTCGAGCCTTTTCGACCACTATTTTGGTCGCATAATATACCCAATAATATTTAAATACGAACAACTTAACTATCAATGCGTCTAAATGGCATTAGAATAGACAAAGTAGTTATCGAATTATTAAGAATTATTACCGTTTCCATAAAACGTTATTAATTAAATTTTTAAGAAAACATAAAAACAAAAATTATAAAGAACAACTAACAACATATAAATAACTTTCATTTAATTTTTTTCACTATTTGCAATGAATTATACTGATATATATTTTTTTATCTACACACATATCATAAACCCTCTATGATGTGTTCAAAAACCGCAAATTACGACCAGCATAAAGATTTACTATTTTGTTAGAACAAATTTCTTATCTGTGAAAATTATATTGTTGCTTCTTAATTTAACATCAAATTCGATTTTATTATTACATTCAAATTTCGAACATCTGTGAAAAACAAAACAATTTGATTCGACCTCTATTCTAATTATCAGTCGAGATGAAGTTTTAATCGAAATGAAATGTCAATAGCAAACAATTTTGACAAATTTCACACTTTACTTGATATCTATTAATGATTTGATAGTTGGGGCTGATTCTAGTTTGTCTATGAATTAAATAAGAACTACGGTTGTGTGACATGCGTGAGAAAACTTTTTATTTGCCGCCATTTCGCCAATCGTAACATGCGGTTACTGAACACATCATAGAGAGCTTATAGTATGTGTATAGATAAAGCAGTGTATGTAACTGTACATAATTAGGCATTAAAACACTTGTGCGTTTTATGAAGCTCGTTTCATAAGCCCACACTCGTGTTTTAATGCCTTCCATTATGTAACAGTCACATAAACTACTATTTATAAACTTTTAAGGCTTTTTATCCGCAGAAATAATTATAATGTAAATTACTACACTGTTCTTGTAACAGCTGTGATTAATCAGAAGAAAGAATTGGAGTCATTTTTACTCTTTACTACTAACCAAAAATTAAGAAACCTACTTTGAATTTATTTAAAAAAAATCTTGAATGGCACTTGTACCAGTAGAAATAAACAACCAAATGTAGCAAATTATATAAATAATAATTCATCGGTGTCAGAAATAGTCGGTTTTTCTTAAAAATGTTTGAACTTTCTAATTACCGTTTCCATAAAATATTCGCGTCTCAATAACTCGAAAATTACTTTGTCTATTCTAATGCCATTTAGACATATTAATAGTTAAGCTTAAAGTTGTTTAGATTTCAATCTTATTGGGTACATTAAGCGAGAAAAGAGAATGGCTACGGTAATTAGGCTGAGGACACCGAAATGGCTACGGTAATTAGACTTGGAACAACGTATGTGAGAATGGCCATTAAAACGTACAATTAAAATTCTCTTCACGCTGTCGAATGATAAAAACTCTAACGGTACATTAAAAATTCGATTGATGATTGAATCGCATCCGGGGCGATTTATGTTTGGAGTTGTGAGACTCAATGGGGAGCCGGTACCGATAAGAGGATTCGGATTCAGTGATTCGAATCACGTCTCGGAGTCGAGATTACCCATGTCTAGTGGACGTTATCTCTGAGCTCAACAATTTATGTTACAATTTCGTAATTATATCGCGGCATTTATACGTAAAAACTGCATATCAACACAGATAACATCTACAGTCGTAAAAACCAAAAGTGTTAACCAAAAGTGTGCGAATGTAGATGAAAAGTGGTAACATAATTTTACAAACACTATATACATCTATAAATACAGAATCAAACAGTTTAAAGTTTGCATGACAAGTTAACCTCAACAACATCCGGCCACATAAGTCAAAATGACAGCTGCTTGGCAAGTGACCATAGTACAATTTGCAGTTTCGTTCAAAATCTAAAGATAATAATAATAATAACGCACACGCTCAATATAGCCTCGCACTAGGATAACCCTGTGTCGCGGGTGCCATGGACACACATAGACAACCACATATTACACCCAAACTCAGGAGAGAAATAGTGTAGGCCATACAAATATTTCTCCCGGCCTGGGAATAGAATCTGGGACCTCTGCGTGGCAGTCCAGCATGGTAACCGTTCGGCCAAGGAGGCAGTTAAATAATGCTAGTATAAAATAGTTATTATCAACTAATAGAAACTTATTAAAATGGATCAACAATTGAAAACCTTTGAGAAAAATTAAAAATAGAATTACAACAACATACTATAACTACAACACAGAATATAACTAAAACGCTGTCGAAAACTATAGGAGAACAAGTTATTGGGGAAAATAAAATTTTGAAAAAAGAAGTAGATCTGAAGACGAAAATACAAAGTCTGGAAAAGGAAGCAAGGAAAAACAACTTGATCCTTCATGAAATACCAGAAATGGATAACAATAACAGTGAACTAATGAAATGTAAGCTAAAAATTTAAATATTATAAGCGAAAAAGCAAATACCTATACCTGGGATCAATGGGAGATGAGCAGAGCAATCCATATCGGTAAAAAGAAAGGTTCTAAGTGTAGACCAATTTTAATAACTGTAACTTTAATGTGGAGAAAAATACAGGTTCTGAAGAACAATTAACTTTTCCCTCAAAATATATATAAAACAGCAATAAGGGCATTATTATTATAATTACAGTTCAGAAGCCAAGGCCAACAGCTTTAAATAACTGAAGGACTTTCCTGGCGCCAACAGTTTCAATGTACTCTGGTTATGGCCTATGTCAGGATGGAACTTTGAAGCCCTTAACATATCTACTTTTATTTACTTATAAAATGTTTGAGATATTTAGGCACCTGATACATCACAAACGTTTCCTTGGAAACATTATAGAAAGTAAGTTCAAAGAAAAGCAAAATGCACAGGAAAACCAAAATTGAAGTTATTAGAAGATGGTTGGCGATTACTCTAATGACAATAGCCTAGCTCTTAAGTATCTTAATGATAAATAATATAAACATAATATAATATAGTATTTGAAAGTTTATAAGTAGAAAATTTCCTCAAGGGCTTTACTCTGGGGCATCATGCCCAGAAGGTCGACAACACTCTACCCCTTTGTATAGCTAAACTCATTTATTGGCAGAAATTACTGCAAGCTTTAGGGTCACTGGAGGCTTCTACAAGGAAATCAGACAGCTCATTTGACCTCCTGTTTAAACCGTAAAAGCACAAGGCTGTAGCACTTGTAGTATTTGAGCTTTTAACGATTCTCGGCCGCTCTGGCAACAAAAGTCCGCACCACTCAAGTTTGCAAGGGGGTGGAGGCGTTACGTAGACTTTTTGGTTTGCTTGAAATAAAATTTTCGCATATTGCACCACTTTGTGTGATTTTAACCACATGAGGCCAAAAGTTGCAGATTTGTAAATTATCATGTACTAGACTGGAATGTACCTATTAAATTGTGTTTACTTACACTTTCTCACCCTTTTCATTGACGCAATGGTACTTTTGTATATGCCTCTGTGCTGAGAAGAAAACGGGGAACAATGTATGACATTTCGGGCATTTGAACTCAATTTTTCGCTCATTCGCCGACTTACAACCCTTCACCTTCTTCGCGGCTTTCTGTTCAGTCCGAGAAACTTCTTCGAGAGTAATAGTTTTTTCTTTTTTGTCCTTTTCAAGAGGCATATTTTTTACACCAATTTTAGGCGTAACCTTTCTGATTTTTTTAAGAATGATGCCTTTCTTAGGCTTCTGCACTTTACTGGCTACAGTCTGAGATCGAAGATCGACCTTCGATACCCTTTTTTCTTTATCTTTTAACGCAATTGAATGCAAGGTGCGTTGGTGAGACTTTAGGCCTTCCGCACTTATCAAATTTCGACCACAAAACTCGCATTTGAAGGCACCGCGGCGGGTTCTCGTGTTCGCTGGTGATCTAGCACCCATCTTTCGCACTCCATCTGAGTTTTAACCTGGATTGAAACATTTATTTCTTCGAATCTGAAGAATAATCGAAATACAACGGCGTCCCCAAGACGCTGACGCACTTTGACAGTAGTTTTTTTAATATAATTGGAATGTGAATCGTCGTCGCCCAAAACGACCGAAGACGGAGCCACCTGAAATGGCCCATTCACAAGAGAGTGAATTTCACTTTTCACAATTTCAATGGCACTTTTTGAGTGATTTTTGTAAAACCCTTTTTTGGTTTTAAGGTCTTAAACGTACAAATAAGTTAAAGCAAGGTCAATAATTATAAAATCACAAACAAAAAAAAACGATATTTTTAGGTCACACGAATGAGATTGCAGTAACACGAACGATTTTCTCATAAACATAAATGAGAAAGACGGCGCAGTAATGTAATGTAATATAATTATTACAACACACATTTTATCGTTCGCAAAAGATCACTTAACAACATTTAACGTGTAATGTTAAATGTAACAAATATTTTAATATAACTTTTTGTATCAAAATCCTTCTCATCCGTGTAAGACCATCTATTTACTTATATGTAGTTAATAAATAAATCTAAATAAGTATTTTCTTAATGTCATATAAACTTTGTTGTACATCAATATATCATCATCACCACCATGAACATTATCATCAGCATCATTACCATTCACATCATCATCACAATTAATGACGATAGGAGTGGACTGAGTAGCAGGCAGCGGCGGAGGAATACACTTATTTTGATGAAAATTTTATAATAAATTCAAAACACAGAACACACTTCACCGCGAACCAAAAAACAATGAAACAAAAATGTAATTCAAAATACAAAAAAAAATAAAAACTTATTCCAAGTATAAAAATTACATAAAAAAGAAGTAAAAAAATCTATATGTATGAAAAAGATCTGTCGCCAATAACAATCATCGTCATTATCACTACAATCATCATCGTCATCATCATCACCACCATCATCATCGTCATCACCATCACTATCACCATCTAATCGTTCTATTTTATTTCCTTAAATGGTGGCCACTAGGCTTGGGCTAATTGTAACATTTCAAGTAAATGTTTGGCTTAAAGTAACTACTTGACTTAAAAGTAGACAAGAATCAGACCGACAATAATGATATTTAGATACATTTTTAATTGTCAAGAGTGTAAAATATGCTGGACCGTTATAAAAGTGCACGGATATTAAAGTTCCCTTTGTCTAATTGATGTACAATAAAGAAAACGGTGATGCACAGGTTAGGTACTTCACTGTGTACACTCCAATCCAACAGGAGCCCCTTCTCATGTGTGCGAAAGGTGAAGGTGATGCGGTATAAATTTTTGTTATTAGGACGCTTTTAGTTGAATTGACACTAATGATAAAAAAAATAAAACACATTTTGTATCCCCAAGGAAACATGTTTGTTTATAATAAATTGGAAAGTTACGGTATGTATTCGACGTGTAAGTTATTAGAGTTTATCCTCGATGAGAAATATTGCGATTTGCGAGTGTTTAATTTTTTTTCTTTTCTTATAAAATTAGGGCGACGTGGAACCGGCTCCAGTGAATGAAAAATTGCCCAAATTTTTTAATTTTTATTTATTACTCTGACGTAGTAAACTAGTCTTTTTGTGTGTAACACAGACTAAGCAAGCAAGCAATCATATTAAATAAATAATGCTTAGCATTTATGTAATAACATAAAAGTTTATAAAAGGGACACATTTTTGGAAGTTATCTGAAAACGACCCTAGAAAACACGACTTGATTGGATGCGTTCGTTTTATTATAAAGGGCCCTGTACATTTATCACGGAGAGTATCAATTTGTAGCGTCATCTAGTGTCGAGTAGATTACAACAGCTTTGGCATGTCAAGACATGTCATAGCGGTCAATTATACAATTCATGATTCAAGGAGTTCGGATTTACTTATACGACCTTAAGATTATTTTTCATGCGAAGTATTGCGTTTATTATTGATATATAATTTTTATGGTAATATTTATTAATTTAATCAAGAAACAATAAAAAGCAACAACATACAATAAACCATTGCCAGCTATATTAAATACTACAAGAGTTACTAATAAATGTTGAGCGAGGTGCCTAAAATAGCCACTGTTTGGCTAAACTAAATATTTGAGTAGGGTGGCTGCCAACCTTTGAATCCATTAATATAATTTTGTAATAAAATACGCACTAAAACCCCATGAACCTAGGATTACCACCCCGAAGAGTGCGAATATATGTTATGGAGGTGGGTTACATAAGGTGCACATGCATTTTCAAACTGATTTATATGTTTGAACACCCAGTCGCGTAATGTCACGTAACTACTGATTTAATAGTGTACTCAACTGAATCGGAGTATACACTCCCAAGTGGCTTCTAACCGCCTCTTATAGCCACCCTTGACCTCACAACTGAATTATTAGACAACAACATCACGGTTGATTCCAAAGTACGTAGCCAAAGCTCTGAGGTGCCTCCGTGGCCGAACGGTTACCATGCCGGACTGCCACGCAGAGGTCTCAGGTTCGATTCCCGGGCCGGGAGAAATATTTGTATGGCCTACATTGATTTCTCTCGTGAGTTGGGTGTAGTTTGTGGTCTATGTATGTGTCCATGGCACCCGCGACACAGGGTTTCCCTAGTGCGGGGCTATGTTGAGTGTGTGCGTTATTATTATTAAAAAAAAGCACTTATGGAAATCGGAAACAACGACGGTACCACAAACACCCAGACCCGAGACAATATAGAAAAGTTAGTTTCTACATTGATTCGGCTGGGGATCGAACCTGGGACCTCAGAGATGGCGACACCATAAAAACCGGTGTGCACTCGACCATGGAGGCCGTCAAATTGAATTCTAGTCAGTGATTTTAATACATGACACTGCGTGCGTTTACTGGTTACCCACTGGTAAAACTAAACAACTCTCTCAAAATTTGTTTTGTAATGTATGCACCGAATAACAAAGAGCCAATATATCAACGTTACTTCTGCACCGAGCAGTAACATAATTCAGAATACATGGGCGAGCGCGGGTGTTATACACTTCTTAAATCAACCTTCAAGTCGCGCCATTACAGATTTTTCGATATGTTATTCGATTACGTGAATGGAGTTGAATTAATTCGAGATTCGCGACAATCGTCGACTTCACTGGTTAATTTCATCGCAATTTTTCATTTGGTGAGATCTTAGGAGTTCAAAATGCATGTGTTTATAATTTGAGACAGGGTCGGACGGAGTGGACAGTGTCTACAAAACTTTCTACAAGTTCCTACCTTCTATGTACCAGTTAAAAAATGTTTGTTTTATGGGATTTATGATCAGCGAACTCAAGGCAGAAGATAGTTAATTGATCTTGGCTAGCTAATAGCACTGTATTATGTTATTGCAGATGTCTGGAAAATGTGGTGTGATGTAGACGTCTCTACTGACGGAATTGGAATAGAAGTTGTAATTATACCAATGAAGCAGGCACAGACTTGTTACAATCCCCACACATCTCTTACTTATCCTCCCCAAAAACAAAAACAGAAAAAAAAAAATATATATATATTTTTGCATTCTTAAACATAGTTTTTGAGGGAACCTATGTGGTCTAGTAAGCTTTATAACATTGAAATAATAACCTGGATTGTCAGCATATTTGTATAAAGTTTGCTCCAACTTTTACGTATCTTCCTTATTTACTAAAAATAGAACTATTCATCAATTATGTCTGTCTGAACACACAACCCCCACAACTTAATTTCATCTTCACAAGCTGTCAACAAAAAGTCATCCGTAGGATGGTAACTCAATGATACAACAGCTTTATTCATTGTATGTACTAATTTCTGTGTACAAGTACTGGATATTAAGTCCCAGAAGAAAATTTCACCAGTGGCTGAGCCTGAAATAATATGGCTGTCTTTGGCGTTAATTGCATTTTCTAACAAGTAGTCTTTACTCTTGTGCCCTGTATAACTGTTTAGAAGTTCGCCTGGAACAAATAAATATTGTTATTTTGAAAATTGAAATATTTGGCTGTGGTCTAGCAGTGTGTTTTTTTAATAGCTAGGTATATTATTCTCGAAACACATTATTTTTTGCTTCCAGCATCACTAGTAAATCAAATAAAAAAAACTATATGAACACTTAATTTTCTGCATTTTTTTTTTACAACATCAAGTGACGGTACAGACAAGTCGTGCACCTGATGGTGAGCTACATGCCTGTCTATAACAGTTACAGTGCCACTCAGTGCTTTAAATTTCAAAGATCTGAGGGGCACTACCACTGCCTCGTCACCGTGACACATAAGTTAACAAGTCCCATGTGCCTGTAATTTCACCAGCACCTTTACCCTTCAAAACTGCAACATAGTAATGCTGACATTCCTGCTTGGCGGCAGAAATAGGTAAGGTGGCTGTACTAACCTGGATGAATTCTTTCAGATTGAGCTCTACTACTAATAAAAGTAGTTCTTGTTTAAAGAAATGTAAGCTTATATTGTTGAAGATAAAGATTATGTTGTATTGTTGTTTTAACGCAGTGTAGCATCACTATGCCATTTGAGGAGAGGGTAAATTTTGAATGTTGAAGCCATACTGCTATCAACTTTTTGATATCAGCTTTTATTATCACCAGTCTATGACATGACTTTTTGGTTTTCTTCCGCTATATCATGTACACAAGTTGACTGGTTTGGTTTAGTTGTAAAAAACCTGTGATAATCGCTAAGTAAATAATTATTTGTTTACTTTTTAAAACTATTTTTTATTGAGGCTTTAGCCACCTTGAGCGACTATGTCAGCCTCATGGGAGGGATACTGGTTTCCCTACTCACGGGACATGTTCAAAAACTTGAACAAGTTTAGAGCTCCATTACATACAGGCTCTCTGAGCTAACAATTTGTGCATTGCATAAACTTATATTCCCAAACATTGTACCTCTCAGGGCTACGTTATGGTTACATTTCACCAATACATGATACAGATCCTCTATTTTATTGCAAGTACTGCACAAAGGGGATGGTTTAAAACCTTGGTTTAAAATATGAAAGAATTTATTAGTTGGAATGTGATCAGAATGCAGTTTAAAAGCCAATACAAGATATTTCCTCACTATATTGACAGAATCAAACCAACCCACTGTGGATTACTCTGGATGTTTCTGTACCATATTCCAAGGCCTTTATCCACTGATTGTTCTCCAAAATGATATTTCCATTTATCTAGAGTTCTTTTCTTAATTAGTGGAATAATCTCGGTAATAATGATGAAATTTATATACTTACCGGAATCTTTATCAAATAATCGAATAGTATCATCATTACAATTTAACACATAACATTGCCCGTCATGGGTTAAACTTGCAAATGTAACAATGTGACCAATGTAGTCTGAAATCATCTTTCCCACTCTTATATCGTACAATCTTATGTGACAATCAACGGATGATGTTAAAACCTGCAATAACAGATATATGTCATTACAGCCTCGCCAAATTTTATTCCTATAATGTGATTGTATTGTCCCTAACACTAAGTAAATTTTATAGGACTATGTATTTACAGTTTTGTATAAAAAAAACATAACTACCTCATGATCAGTCACTTGTATAGACGTAATGGTGTCTTTAGCATCCTTTAAAACTTGAACAGGCTCTTGTCTCCTACTTATAATGTCCCAAAAAGACACAGTGTTGTCAACAGATCCAGAAACAGCCATTGTAGAGTCTTCGTTAAACTTTATACATGTGACAGAACTTGCGTGGCCTCTATACCTGCGAATAGGCTGTCCTGTAGTTACGTCCCATAGAATTACCGACTTATCCGTGCTACAGGATACTATTTGACTACTATCGCAGGATCCAGCTGCGTCTAGCACTTCGTTAGCGTGACCACCGTAAGTTTTTAACAAAAGTTGACGGTGTGGGTTCCATAATTTTATTTTCTTATCAGCACCGCAACTGAGGCAATAAGTGCCATCTACGTTGAATCTCACAGCGCGTATTGCTTGTTGTTTGCATTTTATTGTAGCTATTGTTGCCAATTCAGTCATTTTCTTAAGTTTTTGTTGGTAAATAAGAATGTAACCTAAAATATTAATCACAAACTACTAATGTCAAAATATTGCGATTTTTATTTTGTTAAAATGATGTAACCTACTTATTTAGACAAGGACATTGCTTACAGTGGTTGCGTATCTGTCATCTGTGTTGATAAAGCAAAATGTTACTACATGAAATTGAAATGAACAGAGGATTGCCATTAGTTTCGCTACTTGCCAATAGATGACGCTGTATCTGTTTCAGGTGTTGCCATACCAATATTATAATTTTATCCTCTCATCTGGTCACAAAAGCCTAAAAATATCGTCGCCATATTGGTATTGTCAAAAAGTTCGGGCTTATATCGGTGCCGTGGAAAAAATGATTTCTCGTCTCGTTACGCGTGAATATTCGCTGTTTGAGTGATATATCGTGTACGGTTGTGACTTTAGATGTTTCGTTGGCTGTTTCACCCGTGTGATTCAGTTCGCAAATGATGTTTTCTGTGGAGAAATGTACAGGGCGCAATGGAACGGGTGCTTCAGAGGAATCTGAATTGTACGCCGGTGGTGGAGAAGCTATGGGGAAGGAGGGTGTGCCTTCTGACGAAGTCGCGTCAGCTGTGGCGGCGGTGTCTGACGAGATAGGTGACATCTTGAAAGACGAATTGGGCGATGCGGACAGGGCAGACCGAATCGGAGCCGAACTAGCGGATCTGAGCGCTGAACTCGGTTTCCTGGCTGGTCTGGCTGACGGAGAATCTCAACCAGACTTCGCTTCACGTTTCGAAGTGCCATTCGAATGGATAGCCGTAAGTGCAATACCCTTAATCGTCAAAAATTTTTATTTCATTCCAATTATTGCAAGCATCGCCAAATCACGATATTTGTCATTAAGAAAACTTAACCTTGTCAATACAAAAACATTTTTGGTGATAACTAACTGGGGTTACATAAAATTCGGGCTTTGAGGAGTGTCATTCAATCCGTGGTCATTGACCTGTGTGATTTTTTCAATCAATTAGCACAAGTATGTAAACTTTGCAAATCATAATATAGGTATTGTCTTGGTATGTTTTCATTGGAGCATGTTCTATGTGATAATCTTACTACAATTATATTATCAATTATACCGCTACATCATCAAGGTGTAGTTTCGTATTATTAATTTCTAATACGGTTGCTTTAAAGGTTAGGGAAATGTATGTACTTAAATTGGTATATACGCAGGACTCTTAGATGAAGTAACTAGAATTTGGTGACAAGTGGTGACGTGCCGGACTAAACTAGGGAAATCCCTGAACTGTGTGTACCAGAGGACCAGAATTCTCTCTGTGGCACTTTCTAGAATACCTAGACTAGAAGCAATAGAGAAAAGTTCATGATCCAAATCGCTTACACTGGGAATTGAAACCGGGACCTCGTCATCCACTGCCCGTTGTGCAAACCGCTGGGTAACCGAGGTTGTCAAAATAAATGGTCCTTATTGTCTTTTCTACAACAAGCGTTATTCCAAATCATCTTGCAGCCTCTAAGAAACCCAGTATGTTACTATACAAAAACCTGTAATATTAAATACATGCTGAATTATCAGAAAGCTCATGCAATTCATCACAATACACTCAACATAGATACACATTTTACTGCATTTACTTGATTTTGATTTGTAATTGTGGTGCCCCGACACAGTCCATGCAGCACTTGCTGCACCTGCATGAGAGAAGATCGCTACATGGCTACAGACGGCACAGTCAAAGTAGCAACATATCATTCGAAGTTAGTAAATAAAAGATGCATTGACATAATAAGAAGAAGGTCTGTATTTGTAATTAAAACTGACCAATAGGCGTAGAAAAGAAAACATTGTGGTAAAATTGTCAGAAATTTTATATTACTTAATATTTTACTCTATGCTGGTAAGACTAATTAATGCTCACTTTATATTACGGTGGAACGGAATGGAAGCAAATTTTTGTAACAGTATTGTACATAAGACAACACAGAACCTTCTCATATGTAAATTCAATTGACAATGAATTTGTAAAACAATATTTAATATTATTATCAGGGTGTTTTCAAGGTCTGTCTGTCAACTGTGACCACTAATTGATTTATTGTGGTAATTATGACTTGTAGCCAAAATCTACTTTAATCTGTTGAATTTTCTTGCTTTTATTGTCTTTGATCAGCACTCAAAGAACAGGATGTTCTAGAATTGTGCCTTGACACTGTTTCAATGTAGCACAGAGACACCTTGTGGAATTGAACTCCTTGTGAAAAAGTTCTTCCAGGAAAGTACAGTTTTATTGAAATCGTTTACCGTTTTATGATTTTCTTCAAAATGAAATGGGACAATTATGGAGGTACCCTCTTTTCAACAAAAAAAAAAGAATCGTGAAAATCGGTTCACAAATACCGGAGTTATCGCGTAACATACATACAAAAAAAAATATCACATTCGAATTGAGAACCTCCTCCTTTTTTTGAAGTCGGTTAAAAATACGTCGAATTGTGAACCTCCTTTTTATGAAGTCGATTAAAAAAGCGAGAGATGCGTGCGAGGTACGAGAGCGAGCTCGCCGTCGCTTCACCTCCGCCCACCACACCGCACCCCATCTGCGCACAGCTGATAGAGTCCGCCACTCATCATCACACCGTCTAGCTACCTCGCACATCTCTGGTGGAACCGCAGCCTTAGACCATGCCTTTACACTGGCGTCATTTATATGCGTTGATAATCGTTGTGACTTCCTTATTTGCAAACTTTACAGCTTTTTAAATTTGATTTATAACCTTCAATTACAGACTTGTATAGCCAATTACAAAGTTTGTCTGACTATAATTCATTTTTAATGTTACATAAAACAGAGTTTAATGCTAAAGATCATAGTCCACTGAAGTATAAAAACTATACCCACAGCGTTCAGAAATGACATTTCCAGATTTATAGAAAAATATGTATACTTTATAATGTATGTGTTGCTTTATCGTGGTTACTGGGTGTTAGGGAATAAAAAAAATTATATAGAACTATAAAATAAACTATTATATATATAATTATATAGCGAAAAGAAAATAAGCACGTTACTAAAATAATTTCGATATAGTGAGTTGAAATGTGGGGTGTAAGGGGGACCCCAACACCTTGCCCCCTAAGCCAACCTAACCTGCACCAGTGGTGCACCGGAAGATTGTAGATGAGGACTGATTGAGCTGGCGTGCAAAAGAGGATGCCTATACCTAGCAGTGGGTGTTAACGGGCTGAGATGATTATGGTGTGCAAAATATTTGTGTGTTATACAGAGAACGATGGCGGTTTTATTTGTACTACAACTGTCCGCGCAGGGTTCGTGCACGAGTGTGACGATAATTATTTTGACAGAAAGTCTGACAATAACCTAATTAGTGTTGTCAAAAGGTCAATGTGTCAAAGTCAAAGAATCATTTCTATTCTATCCGCTCTACACGTCTTTCAACCCTGACGTTGGCGAAATCGTTGCGCAAAACGACGGAGCCATAGATACAAAAGTTGAAGTTAAAGTTTAAGTTTCTCGCTTCTCTTGAAGAATTTTGCCAATGTCAAGTCAGTCATGGGAGTTACACTGCTTTTTAGTCTATTCCGGCTTCTGGAACAATAAAAAACAACACAATATACTATCACCATTACATATATGTATGTTAATATAAGTATATTAGTTTTATAATTTAAGTTTGTTAGTGCTAATAAAATCAGATATTAATTCTACGAGGGGATTAGTAAAAACTGATAATAGAAACTTGACATTTACGGAGTGAGGAATAGAAGGTGGAAGACTATCATAAATGGAACATGTTCTGGTAGGGCAGCTGAAGAATATGTGGTCTGGAGTGCCTTTATCCAGGCCACATTCACAAATTGAGCTATCGCGTATTGTAAGTTTTGCCAGATGGACTGGGGTGCAGGTATGACCAATATGGAGTCAGCATATTGTAGATGTTACAGTTTTACTAAATCCCTTATAGATAAAAAACCAAGGCTTTTTGGGAATACATGTTTGGGTGTCAGCAAAATATTTGCCCTTAGTGAGTTTACTTTTGTTCCACTCAGTGCTCCAGTAGTAGCTAGAGGCAAGAGATCATAGGTATACATCTTATAATGCAAAAGACAACCTGTTTGAATAGCATTTTTTGCCAACTTGTCTGCGGTTTCATTGCCTTGGATCTCACTGTGCCCTGGAACCCACGCTAACACAACTTGTATATTATTACAATGACATTGGTATAAAACTTCCTTGATCTTCAGGATAATATGGTGTTTAGTTTTACCAATGAATTGGTTTGCCAAAATAGCCTGTAAACATCTTTTTGAGTCTGAGAAAATTGTACTTTTGTTCAGTTTGTGGGATTCAACATAACTAAGGGCTTCAAGCAGGGCTGTAGATTCCCCTGTGAATATTTATGCCTGAGATGGACATTTGCAGTTTAAAATGATTCCATACTTAGGGATCCATACAGCTGCACCAACACAACCATCAGCTGCCAGTTTAGAAGAATCCGTATACATGGTAAGTCAACCTTGTCAGTCTTTAGCTAGAGTTTTATTAAACTGTCTGTCCACAGCAGGGGCATCTTTGTAAATGCCAAAGTCTAGGATAATTTTAGGTTTAAATATTATTACATCATATGGACAAGAAAAAAGAGGACTTTTAACGCATTGAAAGACAGGATAATTAATTTTGATAAATTTATGATAGCTTTAGAGAATGCAGGGTATCTCTTTGACTTGCCAATATTTAGAGGATCTAGTTAGATCAGATAGTTCATGGAGCTTGGTTAGGAGAGGATGAAGGGACATTTGTGCAACCTTATGAAAAATCTATCAGCTAGAAGCTGCCTTCTCAGGAAGAGTGGAGGTTCGATACACTCTACCTGGAGAGCATTTATTGGGGAAGACTTCATGGCACCGATGAAGAGACGGAGGCACTTTGACTGGATTTTGTCCCACAAATTGACGACAATTTTGTAACATGGTTCCAATAAAAAAGATTAGAAGATGATTATGGCATTATACAATATTTTTTGGCAGAATGGATGGGAGCCCCGTCTAGTGCCTTACAAGGAGCGGAGAATATTAATGCTTCTCTCTTACTTTTTGGCAATATAGGTTAAATGGGGGGCGCCTGTCAATTTAGAATCTAAAATGATGCCCAAAAATTTGAAACTGTCAAATACTGATATACGCTGCTTTAGAATAGCGATGGAAACTTGTGGTATACTCTTTTTCCGGGAGAAAACTACTACACCACTTTTAGGAGCAGACAAAGAAAGATCATGGTCAGCTAACCAATCACCAAGGTACTGTAGAGCGGAATTCAGACGGAAACAAATGTCATCCAGTGACGAGCCGTGGGCATACGTAATCAGATCATCATCGTACTGGAGGATACTACAAAAACTGTTCACTGATCTCTCCAGATCATATGTATAAATATTGTGCAGCAAAGGACTGAGAACAGACCCTTCCGACCCTTCCAAACGTTCCTTGATGCAACCAAATCTCCTTGGAAACGAATCAAGCATGTCCTGCCCGAGCAGAGATTAAAAATGAAATTGGTCTATCTTTCCGGAATGCTTAGCTAAAATGTCTCTATTTTCCAAGAGCCACTTCAACCGATTTTTAATAAGGTGTAATTTTTGCTAAGGTAGATGATAAAGCGATAGAAAGATAGCTGGAAGAATCGGAAGCATCTTTACCCGGTTTCAGAATCGGAACCACTACATGCGTCTTCCACTCCTCGGGAGGACATCCTGAAAGGAATATGGAGTTAACCAATTTTAAAAATGTCGTCTTAGCAGAAGTCCTCGCATTTTTCAATAAGGAATATGGTATTCCATCTACACCCGGAGAGGAGTCTTTTAGATGGTCCAAAACTAGGAGCAGTTCCGAGAATGAGAAGGGGTCATTCATACGCTCTGGAGAGACCAAGCTTGCAGCAAATGTAGAAGCCTCCTCTTGACTGGGCACCCATGGATAGCTTGTTTACAAAATCATTAAGCCAACGTGAAGGATCGAAGCAGGATAGCCGAGCACTCATGATCCCACCTTGGGGAGAGGAAATAAGGCTCCGAGATGTGTTTTTCTGGGGGATAGAAGCCATTGCAGAAGTATTGATAGATGCTACAAATGTGGAATAGGTTTCTTGTAAAGATAAATCTCCAATACTGGGCAGAGATTGCAGCTCGGAATCCAGACATTGACCATACTTATCCCAGTCTGCCTTAGAGACACTAAATTTTAATAGAGAAGAGTGTTGCCTTGATGGAGTACAGCTGCCTGTCCTGGAAACAAGAATGGGGAAATGATCACTTCCGAAAATGTATGGAAGAGTCCTCCAAGTAGAACTGGGCGCTAAGTCAGGAGAGCACAAAGTAATGTCCACAGCTCGTCTAGTATCCTGGGGGTCTACTCTCGATCTCCGTCCGACATCCGTCCGACACAATTACTGTGAAATAAGTAATATTCAAAAAAATTAAAAGACAAGTATCCAGTATGAAGCTACATTCGCATCACGCGTCTTTTCATTTGGTCAAGTATTGCTTATTTGGCAGTAATTGTTTCGGACGGATGTCTGACGGAGATCGAGAGTAGACCCCCAGGTTAGGAAAAGATCTGCGAGTAGGAGAGCCGTCATTGATAAAACATAAGTTAAACTCGTCAAAGACATCTAACAGCAAATGAGAAAATGAGTCATTTCTGTTGGAACCCCAAGCTGTGTGGTGGCTATTAAAGTCCTCAAAGATCATGAGAGGAGAACCGATGGCAGAAAACAGTACATTAAGCTCAGGTGTGAGCGAGTGATGTGGGTGGGGAATATAGACTGACAGGAATGAAATATTAAAAGCCCTGATTGTAACAGCATTAATTTCATTAGTACTGTGGTTAGGGAGGGAAATTTTGTGGAAGATAGTAGAATGTTTTATTAAAATTAGAGTACCTGCATACCCATCTGCACGATCCTCCCGAACACGTGAATAACCCGGAATACGGAATATCGGTCCCGGAACTAGCCGTGTTTCCAAGAGGATGATTATAACAGGTTTATATTTATTTATAAGAAATATGAGATCAGACTTTTAGGTCTGATACTCCGACAGTTCCACTGCAGAAGGAACAGATCCATTTTTATATTTATTAATAATAGGGGAAAGTTTATTAAGCACGTGAGACGTTAAATCGGTGTCTTCAAAACGAGACAGAATATTTAAAAGTGTAGAAACTAATAAATCAAGGAAATTATCATTGTCAGATGTATTAGCCCCATTTAATAAGGCAGAACCGTTAAGTAAAGAGGAAGTGGGAGTTGCGATTATATCCCTATGGGCTTGTTTATCATAGCCTGAGGTTTGGCTAGGGGACTTTGCTTTCTGATTTATTATAATAGTTTTTCTGTATGAATTGGTACCAGCGGAGGAGGAGGATTATGGAGGGGACAATGAGACGTCAGATGCAGCGTCGGCAAAAGATCACCTGACGGCTGGGAAGCGGGCAGAGGCTTCCAAGTAGGATACTTTTTCTTGAGACGTTACAAGGTTTCCTAAAGCTATCGCAAAGTCTGAATTGGACTCCGATTCAATCGGGGTCCAGATCAGAGAACTCTTCGATATTTTAACAGAATCGTTCGACTGGATGTCGTTCTCGAATCGAAGGGCGTTTTCCGAGTTATTCAGAACATTCCGAGTTAAACGTTCTATTCGGATTCGGATGCAATATCGTTATCCAACAGCGTTTACGGAGTTAGTCTGTGGGATAGATTATAAGAAAAATTAAAATCCTTTTATATTCATTTTTAAGACTTCAAAGGCCTAAAATATAGGAATGCATTAATCTTGCATTAAAATACATTAATAAAATTGAACAAAATCCAGACTTTATTTAAAATAATAAGAGATTTCCGTATTACATTCATGCTTTGTAAACAATAGGACGTTCGGTAACTTTCATTCGATAACTATGTTCTGAATAAAGTTTGTAGCCTTTGCCGGTCGAGAAGTCCGAGTAATCATACGGGTGTGACGTCATTTCGGTTCGGTTTCGAATACGACAGTTTGACGTTCGATTCGGGTGTTGTGAATAAAATGAAAAGTAATCGGTCGACAGCTGAGTTAAGGTAAGGTAAGGTTAATCGACCCCCTGACCCGGCCGGGGAGACAACTCGGGACCTCAGAGATGGCGACACCATGAAAACCGGTGTGTAAGCCATTCGACCACGGTGGACTGTAACGCTTACATTACTGCATATCGGTAGAAATAGGTGTGGTGGCAGTATTTCCCTGGACGAGCTCTTTTCTCAACGAGCCCTACTGTTGTTAGGAAGTGAATTGTAGCATGACAATAAATGTTCAACACGATAAATATACTTGTGAACATTGTAAGTTATACAAAAGCTTGTTATACAATGTATACCTTTTTTATTTATAATTTCTTGCTATTGATTGTTTGGCGTAGCAACTAGCAATCAACAATAAAAGATGACGTAGGCTATTTGGATTTCTTCCAGTACTTTTTCTAATGAGTTATTAAAAACTGGACTGTGTATTTAAGAAGCTTACTTATTTCTGCCGCCAAGCAGTAATACTCACGTTAATGCGTTATTGTTTTGAAGGATAAGGGTGCTTTTGAAATTTCAGCCACATGGGACTTGTTTACTTATGTCTCAGAGTGATGGGTGCAGTGCCCCTCTGATCGTTGTGATTTAAAGCGCTGAGAGGCACTGCAACTGTTATGGACTGGCGTGTCGCTTACCACCAGGCGCACGACTTGTTCGTGTTGTCACTTGGAATCATAAAAAAAATAAACACAGGAAAATTCCTCGACTGGACTGGAACTAGCGACTGTTGCCTCAACGTGGCTACCGCTCTGCTAGTCGAGCGAGCATATCTTACGAATTTCTCCATGTGCAACAAGCAAGAAGTGGATCTTTGTATTTTCATATTTGTACAATTTTTTTTTCAAGATGGAGTAAAATCATGTTTGCAGCGGTGCCATTTTTCTCCGCTGCATACGCAGTCCGCAGAATACGTGAGCTTATCGACGATTTTACTGCTAGAATAGTTTACTTTAGTTACTTCCACAGTATAATCTTTTATGGGATTCTCATGTGGAGTATAGCGGCAGATATACAAACCATATTTCTATTGCAAAAACGAGCGCTTCGTTCTGTGTACCGGTTATATGCTCGGGTTACTCTCATAGAAAAGTTTAATAAGGAGACTGGTATCACGTAGCATCACAGTATATTTACTCAAATATTTTATATTCCCGTAAAAATAACCATTTTATTAAGATGGAAGATATCCATAATATTAACCTTAGAACTAAGGTTATCCAAACTCATTGTTCACTCAAGAGCACGTCAAGCTTGACACTTTGTACTTTCGACCGTTCTTATCGTAAGCGGCATAGAGTTGCATTTAAGGATTTGCAAAGCTTGACGTGCTCTTGACCCTGTACCACGATTTCGTTTAACTAGGGCATCGAGTATATAACCAGAAATAGAGATGAAATAAGGGCCACATGTTCCTGGTAACACATTAGCGATACAGCTCTTGTAAATATTTCTCTTATAAGAATTATAGACAAGCCAACTACTGACCTGTATGTACGTCTCCGTATATTCCAAAAAATATTCTGTATTTATTGTAATAAAGATAATATCTCTAACAATGCCTTGTTGTTCTATTCGGTGGTGTGGGAAAAACAGCAAAACATCTAATTACAAAACAAACTGAATCAAATTTCATCGGTAATTAAATATTAACTATGTAATTTTGCAATTTTCGTCCATTATAGCAAAGCTCAAGTTAACTGGTCGATTGAAGTGAAACAGTTGAAGACATTCGGGCTGGCCAATCGCAGCGCTTTTGTCACAGCAATGATATGGCAGAATAGTTTTCAAACAAATTAAATGACATTTCGTCTCTATTTCTGGTTATATACTCGATGAACTAGGGTAAACGATTTTTTTATGGGGAACCGTATACGATTTTACAATAAGATTCAAGCATATATTTATATTACCATTTCCTAAGTTTAAAACTTACTATTATATTCTATTTTTAAGTTTCTGGCTTCTCTTGAGTAATTTTGCCAATGTCAAGTCAGTCATGGGAGTTACACTTTTTTTAATGTTTAATTAATTGACACTGCTCTTTAGTCTATTCCGGCTTCTGGAACAATTCAAAATATCACGATATACCATCACCATTACAGATATATTAATATGAGTAAATTATGTTTATAATTTAAATTTGTTAGTACTAATAAAATCAGATATTAATTCTAAGAGGGTACCCGAAAAAACAGATAATAGAATCTTGAAATTTACGGGGCGAGAAATAGAAGGTGGAACACTATCATAGATGGAGCATGTTCTAGTAGGGCAGCTGAAAAATATGTGGTCTGGGGTGCCTTTATCCAGGCTACATTCACAAATTGAACTATCCAGGCATGACCAATACGAAGTCGGCATACTGTAGTTTAAAATTTACATTAAAAGTATTTTAATTGCAAAGTCGTATTGCGAAATTGAAGACTACGCGTTAGACAAAGACGTATGGAAGGACGACATGATTCTAGATTACACAGAAATTTGATTAAAAGTGTATTCCATAGCATTTAAGTTTGAAAATAGCAATCCCTAGTTTTTTGCTCGGGAAGTCAGCACAACGAACGAGCAGTGGCTTAAAATATGACGTCATCAAGTGTAAATTTATTTTACCTGTAGACTAAACGATTATAGGATTTCGACTTTTCGAAATATTGTAAATACATAGTCACGTGGTATTTGTCGACAGTTTTATCGATGATTTTGAAAGGAGGTAAAATTTTGCAGAAATGCATTAATAACGAATGTTATGACGTTCCCATGAGTAATAAATACATTATCGCCTCCTTTTTTCTTGATTTCAGAGTTGATTCATTAGTATCGAAATCAATTCGTGGAGTACTTCTGCCGTCAAGCAGTTTCAGCATTACTGTGTTGTGTTTTGACGGGAAGCATGCTGGTGAAATTATAGGCACGACTGTCATGAGACTTGTCTACGTATGTCTCAGGGTGACAGGTGCAGTGGCAGTGCCCCTCAGACCTTTGCGATTTAAAGCTCTGAGTGGCACTGCAACTGTTATGGACAGGCGTGTAGCTTACCATCAGGCGCACGACTTGTTTGTCCCGTCACTTGATATTACATTAAAAACAAGTACACAAGCACGATGTTAAGGTGTGTACGGGCGTGCTCGCGCCACATATTTATAAAATAATTTTTTTTTTGTCATATAAATTAAATTATAAAATCAAAATTCGAAGCTATAAAATCATTAAATCAAAATTTAAATACAATCAAAAATTTAAAATCAAAATACTTTTCAAATCAGTATAAGAATGATTTAAAATAGAATTAAAAGTATACAAATTTTGAAGTTATAATGTAAAAAATTGGCTTATTAGAATGTTGTTGTATAACAGGCGAGGTGATTTAAAATCAAAATCAAAATCAAAATAATCTTTATTTCATAGGTAAGCATTATTACACTTGAAATCGTCACAATGGTTAAACTCTACCGCTCATTCGTAAGGCAGATTCCCCTGAGAAGAATGAGCAAGAAACTCTAGGGGTTGCTCTTTGTAAATAACATTTACAATATTTTTTTATTTGAAACATCAGATTGAGACTACCTCCATGAGCTAAACGGGTTACTACCACGGATTTTTGTCATCCAAGTACGCAGAAGTTGTATAATAACCTTTAGTATAAAGTTTTTGTTTCACTATAGTTTTAAACCTCGTGAAAGGCAAATTTTGTATATCAACCGGAATCTTGTTATAGAAGCGTATACATTGCCCCTTAAATGATGTTTTGACTTTGTGAAGACGACTATCAAGAAAAGCTAGTTTATTTCTATTCCTCGTATTAATGTTATGTCTGTCACTATTTTTCATAAATAAATTACTATTCCTTTTAACATAAATTACATTTTCATAAATGTACTGTGAGGCTAGTGTAAGAATGTTAATTTCCTTAAACTTATCTCTCAAAGATACTTTGGGGCCCAGATTGTAAATTGCCCTAACTGCACGTTTCTGCAGGACAAAGATTCTATTGATATCGGCGGCATTACCCCAAAGCAAAATGCCGTATGTCATTAGACTGTGAAAGTAGCTGAAGTAAACCAATCTAGCGGTTTCGACGTCTGAAAGTTTCCTTATTTTTTTAATCGCGTACACTGCAGAGCTGAGCCGTTTTGACAACTTACTTATATGGGGACCCCATTGCAATTTAGCATCTAACGTTATACCTAGAAATACAACTGTATCCACAAGATTCAATTTTTCGTTTCTAACTACAATGTTTGTAACCGTCTCTCTAACATTGGGTAATGTAAATTTCACACAATTTGTTTTTTTCTCATTAAGAAGTAGGTTATTAACAGCAAACCAATCAACTACTTTAGATATAGCATTGTTCACATCGTCATAGGAACATTGGTGCCTTTTAACTTTAAATAATAAGGAAGTATCATCAGCAAACAATACTATCTCATGTTTTATACCCTCCATAAGGCTAGGTAAATCATTAATATAAACTAAAAACAAAAATGGGCCTAGAATTGAACCTTGAGGGACACCCATGCTAATTACAGACCCTGACGATCTCGTACCGTTAACATCGACCCTCTGTACCCTACCACGCAAATACGATTTAAGAAGGTCGAGATCACGTCCCGCCACACCATAATGGCGAAGTTTCCTGACCAGTGTATCATGGTGCACACAATCAAAAGCCTTGGAAAGGTCACAGAATACACCAATAGCATCATGTGAGACTTCCCATGCATCAAATATATGATTAATCAACTCTACACCAGCGTCGGTTGTAGAGCGACCCCGAGTGAAACCAAATTGTTTAGGAGACATTAAATTATTACTATAAAAATGTGCACACATCTGATTTAGAATAATTTTTTCAAATATTTTACTGAGAGTTGGTAGTATTGATATAGGTCTGAAATTGGTGGGGTCAGAAATACTACCAGATTTGAAAAGTGGAATAACTTTACTTTGCTTCATGAGGTCAGGAAAGACACCATCATCAACACATTTATTAAAGACACAGGCTAAGTAAGGCGCAATACAATCAACTATAGAACTAATTACTCTGACTGAAAGACCATCAAGATCAGCAGTATTTTTTATATTTATAGACTTAAAGGCCTTAACAATATCGTTTGGATATATTTATTTTAACCTATTACGTCGCTATTATACTATGTACAATTTCGTTATAAAACTTCACTTCCATTCCATTACATGTTGAGTGTGTGCGTTATTATTATTATTATTACAATAAATTTGGCGCTGGGATGAAGCCCATGGCTTAAATTTTTGAATGTTGTTTTGTTTTGCAGATGGGCCACCGGGGCTCCGGCAGCGGCTCGTCATCGTCGTCGTGGTCGGGCGCCCGCGGCGGACGTCCGCGCCGTCCTGCGCGCCCGCATCGCGCCACGCGACGACGTCCCATCACGAAGGGAAAAGAGGTAACTACAACGAAGTGGAATATTTAAGGCACAAAAAGGAGAAGGTTCTACATTCTACACTCGAATATGACAAACATGTCACTGACCCGACCATAGACGGTTTAGTGATGGCCAATTGTAATGCCAACTACAAATCGAACAGACAAGTACCATGGAAAGAAAGAAAGAAACGTTTATTCAGCTTAAGAGGCAGCAGAGGAAAAATTCCTAATCTTCGATTTGATTTTAGAGTGGTATATCCACTTTAAAGTTAAAAATAAAATATTGTATGAGTAACTACACGATGCATTCAAGCATAGACACTAATCAGAAACATAAAACAATAAAGTTTCCTCGATAGATAAATATCACGAAATGACCTCTAATTTTCACATTTTTTCGATTTATCCTCGAAATGCTAAAGGTTATTAGGACAAAAATTAGATAATTAATTATATTTATGCATGATCGACAACTGTCACTACGGATTTTTTTAAATCCCTTTAGTTTTAGAGTTATTCTGCTAAAACGAATTTGGTACTTTAATGCGCAAAATTCAAGATCCGTTGCATGTCACGCGAACTTCAGGCATATTTGTTCCAAAAATTTAGCGGAGTCAACACTTTTCAAAACTTTGTCAAAACTTTTTTGGCATGAGAATTCTTAAGATAATTCAAGATAAACAGATAATTCACATTAATTATTACGTAGACCTATAAGCTGAAACGGATCCAACTCAGCATATGTTACAGCTCGCCTGCTGTAACGCTGGTTTTCAGTTGGAACCGCTTTTACAAAATGAGATGGTACGTAAGTACAAGTGTGATAAACACTAAAATTATAAAATGCAACTTAAATATTAACTAAAAACAATTAGAAAAATTACTAATAGGAACTATTACATGACTGTATATAAAATACTACACTTCTCAGGGATTATTACATGAATTGAATATTTTTGGAATATACTGAGACGTACACACAGGTCAGTTGTTGGGGCTGTATTATTTCAGCTTTCTAATTTGTCATTTCAGCTCAAACGGGAATTGATATTTAAAAGTGTTATAAGGCCCATTTGACTGATGAGTTGTCAGGGTTGGATGGCCCTTATTTCGTCTGTATTTCTGGTTATATACTCGATGTGTTATACTACGGTACTAGGAAGAAGAGCCGAGCGAGAACAGCGTTATACGCTGGTCATAATGGACATAACTAGGTCTTGTGTGCAACAATATTGCAACGAGTGCTCCAGTCGAATGATTGAAGACTTCCTCTGTGAAAATTGTCGCCCACTTTGATTGTGTTCACCGCGGAGTATCTCTTTATTGATCGCTATGACAAGAATCTGCACTGTATCGGTACACGTCCCGTCGACTGGTCTCCTTTAAGGAGACCGTTTAAGAATCTAATGCTTGGAATTTTAATTTTTACTTTTAACTATTGTGTGCGGGTTAGTATTTAGATTTTAACTCAAAAAAATTTTGCAGAGCTCCTTGTGAAAGAGTCCAGGGAAGTACTGCCACCAAATAGATACATTTCTTCAAATAACAGGCACATGAGACTTGTCAACTTATGTCTCAGGGTGACGGGCGCAGTGGCAGTGTCTCTCGGATCTTTGTGATTAAAAGATCGTGAAATGAAATGAAATTTTATTTGCTTAAAACATGGTGTGAAAGATGGAACATTTATTACAGAACACATGTTTTACCTGACTAGGCATGCAAAATGTTGCTTAAATTTAGTTTAATTATAGCATTGCCATCAGACGTGTACAAGGAATAATAATAATAATAATCAATTAATTAATTAATAACAACAGAATAATAAACTATCAATGCCAAATTATTAAATATCATACATCATGATTACATTAAACATACCTTATAATTTCATGTCGATATCCAATAATCAACAAAGAATAATCAGTCAATTAAAAACAACAAAATAAAACTTTCTATGTCAACTATTAAATATTACATTAAGCACTAATTTCATGTAAACATTTATCTAAAAACTCAGTCGCTTTGTAATAATTTTTGTCTCTAAGCCATTCACTAAGTCTGTTTCTGAGCAAATTATTTGGTAACGTTTGAATGTCTTTTGGTAGAGCATTATAAATTCGGACACACATACCGTTACATTGATTTTTGTAATAACACAATCTAGGTTTATTATTATACACCAGTCTGATGTAATTTATCTACCAGTGACTCGACGTGTTGTGACCAGTTGCAATTACTGTCTATTTCCACGCCTAAGAATGTTGTAGAGCCTGCCTCCTGAATATTGACATCCTTGTAATTTATGTTAAGGTTCATTTTTATTTGTCGATTTGTACCAAATTAAATGAATTAAGTTTTAGTCAAGTTAACAGTCAAATTATTAAGTTTAAGCCAATTTATTATTACATGTATTGAATTGTTTATGTCTAATTCGTAGTCTTAGAATAATAACACATAGAATTATAGTTTCATATCAAACGAACTGTCACAAGTGAGGCAAAAATCAAATTCATGTAGGCTAGTTTTAGTAGTAGTAGGTTAATTTTCGGTTTTAGTGAATGTTTATATAAAAATACAAGTTGAAACGCGTTACTTCCTTGTGGAGTGTTATGTTAGTATCTATTTTATGTTTGTCTGACGTATTTTTACACTCATTTACCGCACATTTCGTCATTTTTAGCTAAAATTCTTGATCAGTTCGCGGTGCAAGTTGACCTTGAGCACTGAAGGCCCGCCCGCTCGTGTAGGCCCTTTTGGCGCGCTTCAATTTGCCTCACTTAGCGTGTGCGGACTAGGTTTCTATGCGTTATTATTCTAAGTATGTAGGTAATTATGTCATTTTGTGACTGGCACTGCAAGTGATATGGACTGACGTGTCGCTTACCAACTACCAACTCGTCACTTAGTATACTTGTTATTGTTCAGAAAATAACTTTTTTTTTTATAAAAAAACCGACTTCAAAAGTTCGTGGAATTTATTTGCCAAATTTTATTGAAGCCGTTTGCTGGAAAGTGCGCGAAAACGGATTCATCTAGTGATGAAAGAGACTCAGTCTTTTAAGGCGTTCTATAACGACTCGACTCCATTTTACAGGACTCAACTCTAAAATTAAGACTGGGGGGTACGAGTTTTTATTAATAAGACTCAGTCGTTGTACTTAAAGACTCAAAAGACTTAAACGACTTGAAAGACTCAAATGACTCAAGTTGTTTGCAAAGGACTTATACCTATTTTATGTCTTATTAAATCCGAAGTTTATAAATAAAAATGACGTAAGTAGTATGTAGTAAATAATCACGTTTATTTACTTATAATAAAGATCGTAAAGTAAATACCTTGTGGATAGAAATAAAATCACGCCATACGGCTCACGACACGCGACTCCCGAGGCCTGTCGTTTTAGTCCTGTAAGTCTTTTAATCTTCCTAGGGTTATAAGACTTCGACTCGAATTAGTTTTCAGTTTTAGTCCTATGACTCAAGACTTGAGGGTTCAAAGACTAGTCGTGAGGCGTTGAAAGTTAGTCGAGGTTTTTTAAAAGGCCTTAAAAGACTGAGTCTCTTTCATTCATCCCCTAGTTTGCCATCCTTAGAGGTGGAATATTTTCTTCAAATTTAAATGGGACCAATACTGAGGTACCCTATTTGCAACAAAAAATAATCATGAAAATTGGTTCACAAATGCGTATATAAAAAAAATACAATCAAATTGAGAACCTCTTTTTGAAGTCGGTTAAAAAATATCCACTCTGCTTGTGCCCCCGGTACATCAACGTATGGTCCGCAGATGATAGTCCGTCGCACCGTAGCTGCACGTCGAGCGGGTGTAGGCGCGGCGAGGCGCACGCGCCCGCTCTCCGACGCCTCCGACGTGGGCGCAGACTCTGACTCCGACGACCAGTGGACCGAGCTCGATGACGCATGTATGTATACATTGTCAAATTTATTATTCCAAATACAATTTAAGGTTTCTATCGATAGCGCTCACGTACTTTGTTGTAAAACACAAATTAGCATTTTCACCTCACTAGCTCGGAAAAGCGTTCTTTCCACGCCAGTGTGGAAAAGGTTTTTAAAATTCGAACTTGACGATGGACTGTGGTGCACCTAACTTTTTCTTCCGATGAAAAAAAAACATAATGACACTTTCAACTACGCGACTTGTCGTACGTTATATGTAATATATATAAATCTGTTAGTATATTTTTACTCATATTGTTGTTGACTCACACGCCCACATACACACACACTATGAAAGGAAGACAATAGACATTTAATATACATTAATTAATTTGCAGCCGGCTCGTCGGACAGCTCGTCGCTGAAGGAAGCTGCCGCCGCTGTTGACCTTGACTGCAATTACCATCATAAGGGGGTAAATCTTTATTGCAGTTATGCCGTATGATGTATTGTAACATAAAGCGTTGTTACACGGCCACTGGCCAGAGCCACTGCTCTGCATTGTCTTCTTGTACATGTCTTCGAATAGTTAGGTAGTTGTTAGTTATTTGAGACAATCAACTTCGATACTCCCTTACCGCTAAAGTAAGGGTGTTCCATGACTTTTAATAATTAATCAGAGTATACTTTCATACAAAAATAAAAATATTTAAATCGATAGCTCTAAACAACGATAACTCTGCGTTAACAGTTGGGTGACGTTGCTCGCTGGGATGGAAGGATGTAAATGTTGATCCAATCAAAATAATAAGGTTTCTAACTTTCGCGAGGTAAACCCAAATACCATTTCGGCGCAACCAATTATGATTATGCTTAGTTGGTATAGCGTCTGGCACGGTATGCTAGAAGACGTCGGTTCGAATCCGGCCGGATCAAAGGAATTTTTTCTGAGTGTTCTGTCTTTGTATTAATAATTATAACAAACTAGTGGAGTAATATCACTTAAAAATAATTGAATTTTCAATTCAATATAAATTTGAATACAGTGAATAGCGACATCTTTAGCCGGGACTGGTTGCTGTAAAGGATTTTTTTTCTGAGTGTTCGATCTTTGTATTAATAATTATAACAATTATGATTAGTTCACCTATACCACATAGAACACCCGACCTGAACAATATGTGAATATTTTCCAAATTGGTGCGATCAATAATCGAATCAGGTACCTCCTTAACCATCGGAGGCACTGGGCACGTAGAAATGACGTGTCTCTTTGTCACCAGGGTGTAGAAGCCCCCGCGATGGGTCAGTTTCTACTGCCACTGCTGCACGCGGATGCGCCTAGCGACCACTTTCTCATCCGCCATGATGACATTCTCCAGGTAATTATTATAGGACAGTCAACATGAAAACGTAAGCGTTTTCTCATCTTAGGTTGCGTACAGATCTGGCATTCGGCGCTGTAAACAAATAAATACATGTATACCAGTGGGGCCAGTACTACGCTATAGTATTGACGCCTACTTGTATAAATAAATAGATAAGTTAAGTTGTAAAAGGTTTATTGGTAAAGATACAAGCTAATTGAGGCTGTGTTTCTCTTACTCTCATTTGATTGAATATTCGTTAAACACGCTCCAATGTAATTCCAAAGCTTCTAGACGTATTCTTAGATAGTCTTGTGTCTTCCTTTCCTTCCCGTCTTTCTCGTAGTTAACGAGAATCGTCCTTATGTTCTCGAAGCACAGATTTTCTGAAGAAGAGATTTAGTAAACCAAAGCCACCTTGGCGTAAGTTGGTAAGCTTCACTAGTTGATAGAGAGATCAAGTGTGTGCTAATTCACTGCGATATGTACGCCTTCTCAGTGTAGTTGGTGAGACCCGCTTGTGGGAGGCCAACTACACTGATTCGTTACCAAAGGGACCAACATAACGCTAACAATCCGGCTCGAAGGACCAAAACGTACTTTTGTAAAGATCCATGAGTCGCTGGTTCAGATCCGGCTCGAAGGACCTAAATGTCTGATTGTAGTGGTAGTACGCAGAGAAAGACTTGCAAAGACAATGGTAAAAGTATATTGTACGTAAAATACAGATACTGTGGTGGCAAATTTTTCCTTGATATTGTGTAATGTTGGACAGTTAGTAACGTACTACCTGAAATAAAGTGTGAATCACGTCTTTAAGGTAAGTGCGACACATGGCTAAAGTAGATCGCCGCAGAGTTTTACCGAAGAATGTATGAGACCATACAACATGTTAATATATTTGGCACCACGTAACGCACGTGTGTAGCTCGCGACGCGCGTTTTTACGGTGTATTCGCCAGATCTGTACGCATCCTTAGTATTACAATGTGCAACAAAACTAGGCGATATTTTTATCGCACGGTCCCACAACACGTAGCAATATTTTAATAAATCAATATTACACAACATCGCATATCGTCGCCTTACTTTCTCAAACTCGTATCTTAAAGCACAAAGTTACTGAAATGCAAAAAATGCATTGTATACCGACTGTGAACTGGCAACCGGTATTATCCGAATTTTTTAAAGATTTCGAGAATCGAGATTTTAAGAATCGACTTCATTCAACTTGTACTAATTTCTAACCAGATGCTTTATAAATTGTCAAAATTGAGATAGTACCGGTTGCCAGTTGCCGATTTCACATCACATTTCCTTCATATTCCTTGCATCCAAATTAACCCTCTTATAATAATAATAATTATAATAAATGTAAAAAGGTTTGCCATCTTCTGAATAATCACTCTTTATAAGAGTTTGAGGAAGTAAGGCATCAATATGTTGCTCTGATCCCAAATTAAGTAACTATGGTCTGTCTTTTTGAAGACAAGAGTAAAATGACATTTGCAGGGTTGCCATTTTCATTCAATTTTAAATAGGCATGTAGTTGTTGCCGACAGTTTTATCGATAGATTGTGAAAGAAGATAAAGGTTGCCAATAGTGGCTGAATTATGATTGTTATGTCGTTTTAATGACTACTAATTGCGTTATTGCCATCTTTATTCTTATTTTGACAGTTGACCGACTACAACCGAAATAAATTTTTATTCATATACATTTTAACAAGAATAAACAGATTTGATTATTTAAATTGAACTAAAATGAAAAACGTTGTTTATTATCTCCTCTTTGTATTTTTCATAGACATCGTTCTGAATACAGTGCATAAGTAAAATTTATTTGTACGTAAAACCAAATACAGTTCAATTACAGATAACAGTCATAGAAGTCAGAATATATTATATTACACATTATGGAACACGTATGTTTAAGACATGTACTTTTAAACTTTATCTAAACCGTTTACACTGGCTCGTACACTAGGCAAAGCCTGTCTCGTAGGTAACCAATTCTAGGAAGGATGTACAATATACATTATGTAAATGAACCTGTGCTCAGTAATTGGACGAATGTAGGCTGAGGACTATTTTTCTGCTATTTATTACATAAGCGTGACCAATATTCAATCGATAGTCGATAGAATGTTTGTCGACTGCAATCACTAACTGCTCGCAAGCGGGCAACACTTTTACACTATGAACTGTCATTGTACCCCGTCTTCAAAAAGACAGACTATAAAGCATGTTATGGAAATCGGAAATAACGACGGTACCACAAACGCACCGACCCGAGACAATATAGATTATATACGGTCCATTTTAAATTGTTTTCAAACGAATTTCATTAATTATTCACTACATCTAAAGCAGGTTTTCTTAACATGTGGTCCATGGACCAATGAAGAGTCCGTGTTATGAACGCCGGAGGGTCCATGGCGCGCCTACCTAACGTAATGAATTAATATAAAGATTTATATACAATTGTTGTGAGTAAATAGGTACAGAGCGCGTTACTTTGACGGCCGTCCATTATTGGAGCCAGCGAGACGCGCGTCAAAGCAACCAGCGAGACTTTCTTCTTCATTTTTTCGGAAAGAATCTATGGGCTGTTTGAAATCTTGAGAGGGGTCCATGATTGGAAAAAAGTTAAGAAACTTTCATCTAAAGGCATGTTTGTTTGCGTGTTTCAGTTACTGGCGTCTGCGGAAGAGAGCGTGCGCGAGGAAATACCACTCGACGACGACGCCCTTGACACACCGGTGGACGGGTGAGTATTAAATAAATATTTTTTCTCAAACATACTCGGAAATGTTTGCATTACTTTCAAAAAACGAACACGGAAAGTTTGTCATTTATGGACCTTCCCGGCCAAGGTCTGCAAAAGAAGTATAAAAATCCATTACTCTCCTCTTTTCTAAACTCTTAAATCTACCTACTAATAATGAACTATGTAAACAGGCAAAAGAAAAACTCATACAGCCAACTGCCTAGTGTTTATAATTGCGAGAATTAAAAATACCTACCTGTACCGTTTACTTAAAAAAAGAAAAAGAAAATGGCGGTAACATTTAAACTATGCTTTGGTATTCTTTTGTTTTTTCGTCTTTTTTATATTTAGGTAGCGAAAATGAGTGCTAATGAGAAGAGCGATAACGAAAATACAGTCTCTTTAGTCTTTTATTATTTCCTCGCATTGTTTGAGAAAAATTCTATACATGCCTCGGCCGGAACGGGGATTGCTTGACTCGTATTACAAGGTCTCAAGGTTTGTTTTTTACCGGAGTGCATTAGACATGAGTGCCGATCGTAAAATTATCGGCGGTGGTAGTGTCTGCTAGAGTTGGGTAGTAAATAACGTCACGATGAATAAATCACAATGATCAGCCGTCAAATAGTATCGCCCTTAGAATAATAACGCATAGAAACCTAGTCCGCACACGCTAAGTGAGGCAAATTGAAGCACGCCAAAAGGGCCTACACGAGCGGGCGGGCCTTCAGCGCTCAAGGTCAACTTGCACCGCGAACAGATCAAGAATTTTAGCTAAAAATGACGAAATGTGCGGTAAATGAGTGTAAAAATACGCCAGACAAACATAAAATAGATGCTAACATCACATTCCACAACCCACTACTTACACTACTAACCCACTACTAAAACTAACCTACATGAATTCGATTTTTGCCTCACTTGTGACAGTTCGTTTGATATGAAACTATCATTCTATGCGTTATTATTGTAAGGTATCACCGTGACTTTTTACGAAGGAACGACGTTCCAAAATAACATAGGTTGTACCTCCGTTCCGCTAACTGTTTCCGTCATATTTTACGAACAAATTCATCTCCGTTCAGTAGAGACTGGCGTGGTTCGCTTTTATTTTTAAATTCTAATTATGAACCAAGAAATAATTGCATCAGTATTGTACAAAATAGATCCAAAAAAAAAAAAAATGTAATTAAAGTTTTGTACACAGAACTACAATGAGTATTAGGCGATTATCACATTGCACCGCGCCCCGCGACGGAACGCGGAGCTGCGTTTTTTAACATTGTACTGAAGTACGTCAGTTTGGAAAACACGCGCCGTCGAACACACTGACGACGCTTTTCCGCCCCCGCGCGGAGGGTCGCGGTGAACCGCAGGGGTATGACACACTGCACTCCGCACTACCGCGCAGATTTTTAAGCTCAAGGACATGTTCAGTTTTCTACAATAGATCTCGACTTCGATAAATTTATATTTGCTATTGAAAATCGACCAAATTTATCTTCATATTTTCGTAAATCTTTGTAATGAAGTTGAAATTATCCATTTATCGATCTGGTTCGTAAAAAGAGATGTATCCAATATCTTCGGTGTCTTTTTATTTGAGTAAACAAAAACCAATTAGACAGTATAACTGCAGCGTCCTGAATGAGTTCTGTATTATTAACCATTCATGTCTAAGAAGGATCTCGGCTACATAATACAATCACTACGGCGATCAACTGCGAAGCGAGTACTTTAAGTGACGCGGGGCCGCTAGACCGCTGCCCCCGCGCAGATTAAACCTCGCGTTGACGCAGATTTGCGTCTCCGCCATCGCGCACGTGATTCCACGTCCCGCGCTCCGTTGCAGGGCGCAGTGCAGTTTGATGATCGCCTTATAGTACTGTAAAGTACTATAAAGAGTTTAAAATTATTAGTTAAAATATGTGCCGTACTTGGCCAGTTCTATTCTATGTCTTTGGTTTTTTATTTTGTAGCGTTTGTTTGTTTGGCTTTCGTCTAAATATATGAAGAGGCTGTATGGTGTAATCTTTGCCTATCGTAATAAATGGGTCGAAATTTATTTAAAAAAAATTGCGTTTGTTGTCGTGGATTGTTTACAAAATATAATATATTAAATGTTGGTTCTGGTTCATTATTTTATTTAATCGTACAAAAAGTATTGTATGCAATCATTACATAAGTAGGTCTTAAAATCTCAAACTTATTACTTAGGCCAATCGGTAAAACCTCGTGGACTACACACGGTATTCGATTTTAAGAACCCTCATTATGCAACGATTACATAAAATATTATTGTTTATTGTCATTCCCTGACCAAGTTTTATCGTTTAAACCACTGTTTTTACTAATTAATCTATCATACTTTTATTGCACACACTCATAGCTCCGCACTAGAGTAAGCCTGTATTGTGGGTGCCTTGGACACTCATAGACAACCACAAATTACAACCAAAGTCACGAGAGAAATAAATGTAGGCCTTATAAATATTTCTCCCGGCCCGGAAATGGAACCCGTCGCCTCTGCGTGGCAGTGGTAACCACTCGGCCAGAGATGTAGTTATAGACTTTATTGCAATGTTGCAGTTTACACAACTGTTTCTACCAATAATGGATTAAAGACAACACACAAATTATCCTAATAAAAATAAACATAAATAATAAATATGATATGGTGACACATCATATTGAAGATGAGAGAGAATATATTATTAATATATTATTATTATTATTATCAGAGCGGAGGGCAGCGAGTTTCCTTGCGACGACGACCCTCCGGTCACTCCTGAAGAGGAGGCGGCTCTATTGCACTATGTCTGCCGTGAGTACAAATTTACATTTGTCTTATCAATTTGTGTTATATATTTAACCCTTGACGCAAAAGCGGGGAGATGTTTTCTTGGCTAAGATCCGTGTTCGAAACCACTCCCTGTGCGAGTGCATATTGCAGAGTGAAGGATTAATATTTTATTATTAATATCTTTACTTCTACACTATAATATTAGTAAGATAGGCTAAAACGGATATCTTTCTTCTTCTTCTTCCCCTTCTTCCTCTTCTTTATCTACTTCTTCTTCTTCCTCTTCTTCCTCTTCTTTATCTACTTCTTCTTCTTCCTCTTCTTCCTCCTCTTCTTCCTCTTCCTCCTCCTCCTCCTCTTCCTCTTCCTCTTCTTCTTCTTCTTCTTCTTCTTCTTCTTCTTCTTATTCGTCTTCTTCGTCTTTTTCGTCTTCCTCTTCTTCCTCTTCTTCTTCGTCTTCTTCTTCGCCTTCTTCGTCTTCTTCTTCTTCGTATTCGTCTTCTTACTCTTCGTCTTCTTCTTCGTCTTCTTCTTCTTCGTCTTCTTCTTCGTTTTCTTCGCGCAGAGTAAAAAAGCTTTTTATTGGTAACACCATTTCATTAAACACTACTCCACTTAGGCAGTCAATCTCAATATCTACATTCAAAAGACATATTTACAGTCACAGTTACATTATCAACTTTCGTTTGCGCCGAAATCACAAAGTAGAAGCTGAAATAGTACAGCGCCAACAACTGACCTGCATGTACATCTCCATATATTCCAAAAATATTCGATATTTATCATAATAAACATAATATATGTAACAATGGGGCGCTGTTCCATGCGGTGGAATGGGAAAAACAACAAAACGTCTAATTACAAACCAAACGGAATTACGTTTCATCGGTAATTAAACATTAAATATGTAATTTTTCAATTTTCGTCCATTATAGCAAAGCTCAAGTTTTGCTGGTCTTTTTGAAGTGAAACAATTGACGACACCCGTCAATTATTTCGAATTCGGGCTGGCCAAGCGGCGCGCAGTTGTCACCGTAATGATTTGGCAGAATAGTTTTGAAACGGATTAAACGACATTTCGTTTCTATTTCTGGTTACATATACTCGATGGTGTATAGTGACTCAATTTAACGAATAAACGTTTTCTTTCTAATGTTTTATATTATTTTATATTTATAGTATGTCTAATTGCAGAAGCAGAACGTACGGCATGTACGGAGGAGGTCCTGGAATCTGACCAGCTGGAACCGGTGGAAGAATGGCTGTTAGGGGTATATCACTCGTGGTGTGAGATTTCTGCGCTCATGTACACGCTTATTGGAACCAACATGTGAGTTCCTATATTACGTTGTTATCTTACACGGTCCACATCTAGTTTCCAGCTCATTGCTCGCAAGGGAATTTGCCTTATTGAATAATAGAGTTGTGTGACGGTTTCAAGTGTAATTTGCGTACCTATGAAATAAAATAAGTGACTGATGCTTAGTAACAGGGATACCTAAGTTCTGCAAGAAATGTGTATTTTCATGCGAAAACCATCAATGGCGTTTAGAAAGTAAAAAATAGCGAATGTATTTCAAAATTTGTATTTGAAATTTCACTTTAGTAGCGGTGGAGCTCCTTGTGAAAGAGTTCGTCCAGAGAAGTACTGCCACCTTACCTATTTCTGCCGCCAAGCAGTAGTGTGAGCACTACTGCATTCTGGTTATAAAGGGTAAGGATGGTGGTGAAATTACAGCCACATGGGTCTTTTTTATTATATCAATTGACAGGACGAACATGTCATGCGCCTGATGGTAAGCTACACGCCTGTGCATAACAATTGCAGTGCCACTCAGAGCTTTAAATCGCAAAGATCTAAAGGCCACTGCCACTGCGCCCGTCACTCTTGAGACATAGGTTGACAAGTCCCATAGTAGTAGGAGCTCTATTGCTGCAAAAAACTTGTCAGTGCCCTTCAGACCTTTGTTGTTTTTAAGCTCGTGAGTGGCATTGCACCTGTTATGGACAGGCGTTTCGGTTGCCACCAGGCGCACGACTTAGTCCTTGGTCCATTATAAAAATCTGGTGCGTTCCTTCGCCGGTGACGTGAGACGTGTGTACTTGCAGCGGCGGTCAGGGGTCGTGGTCGTACCGCGCCCGCTTCGGCTGCCACTGCCGCCTGTGCCTGTCGCTGTGCGCCAACGCGCAGCCGCTGCACCGCGCGCTCAAGCGGCTTGTCGCCAACCTCGCGCACGGTACGTTCGGGGCCGGACTACACTTCTAAACTTTCGCTCTGCATTACACCACGGACCATTATTGGTCCATGCTATATGTACATATACAAGATCAACATAATTAATTAAACTAATAAATAATTGAATGAAACTAACAATGTCAAGTGTGTACAGGAAATGTCAATATGGATTCTTAATAACTAATAAATGTATATTAAACATAATAATACGGTGAATGTCAAATTCATTAGTAAATATAATAATTATTTGTTAAGTACTTTGAGTGTATTCTGATACTGAGTAAAGGGAATTTTCCAATAAAAAGTTTACAGAAGATAGTTATAATAATACGTCTGTAGTGATTCCAAGACTGGATCGACTGAGGGTCGTATTCTAGAACTCTACTCAATGCTCAAGTCAGGATTTGAGTATGGTTTAAAGCACTCGAAATCATACTCAAGTTATTACCCATTAGGGTCTTATTTCCAGTGCTTGTGTTTCAATTGCAATCCTGACTTGAGCATTGAGTAGAGTTCTAGAATACGACCCTAAGACTTAGTAATAATGTAATAATTTGTTGATACGCAATACGATTATTGGTTGTATTCAACCAATGATTTATGAGCAACGTATTTGTGAGTAATTTTTAGGCAGGTTTGGGCACGCGTTTAATGTGCAAATTTATAGAAGATAGGTCTATCCTATAGGTCTGTCCTGCCTGTCCCCAATTACGTCAATTTTTAATGTACTTACGTGATTTCCCGAATCCCAAACAGGTCCAGGACCTAAAAAATACTGTCGTAAAGCAGTCTCCATTTTCTGTCTATGTTCCTCGAAGGTTAGGTAAAAAAACTCTGTCTATTCCGATCCCTGATTATAAAATAAGTGTATATTTATTTCATTGTGTTGAGAAAATAAACCATTATTATATGAAAAAGAATAATGGGCCGATTATGATTGAAATGAAACTAGTTCGACTGTTTATTGCGTAAGGGCGACCAACATCGATAGAATATTTATCGACTGCAATCAATAGCTGCTTGTAAGCGGGCAACACTATCACGCAATTAACTGTCATTTTACTCCCATCTTCAAAAAAGACGGTTTGTAAATGATTAACGATTTATGCTGTACACAGGATCAGACACAAGTAACGCAGCGGTGGCCATTGTGCGTGCATTGCGACTGCACACGGACACGCCTCTCGACTCTAATAACTGGGATCTTAACAGATTGCAGAGGATACAAATGTCTGACGAAGGTAAGATGTTATAAACGCAGTTTAAAATAAGTATTTAGTAGCAGTAGAGCACCTATTTCTGCCACCAAGCTGTAGTATGAGCATTACTGCATTCCGGTTTTGAAAGGTACGGGTGCTGGTGAAATTACAGGCATTTGGGACTTGTCAACTTATGTCTCAGGGTGTCGGGCGTAGTGGTAGTGCCCCACAGATCTTTCTGATTTATAGCTCTTGAGTGGTACTGCAAATGCTTTGGACAGACGTGTCGCTTACAATCAGGCGCACGACTTGTTCGTCCTGTCACTTAGTTATTATAAAATAAAATTTAAAAAGTATCAAGAATTGAAGTCTCCATTCAGCGACTGTGGCTGTAAAGGTACCTCTCCGAGTGAATAAACAAATTTCTCACAGATGGCGCTACGGATAAAAGGTCGTTAAAAAACCAAATGCAAAGATCTGCAAGAAGCACATTGAAAGATTCCTAACCAGCGGATCTGCTGGTTCGTTCCGTGGCTTCATTGTCGGACCATCTGGCACGGATTGCCTGAGGGTGCTAGTACGAATCCAGCCTGATCGAATGAATTTTTTTTCTAAGTATTCGATCTTTGTTATAACTAATGGAGTTATTTCACAAAAACTAATTGAATATCATGGTAGTAAAACGTCGTGACATTTAATAAACTTAAAATGTACCAAGAAACATGGTCAAACATGTTCAGATGAGAAAGAGCGCGTTTCCATTATGTCGTAACGTTTTATTTATCGTTGGATGACTGTCGCGTTTAGCCTGTTCCCAAATAACAACTACCCGTCGTGACTGTGTCGTGGACGTTTATTTTATCGTTGATCGACTGTCGTATCTAGCTGTTCCCACTAGATCGTGATAACAATTTATCGTTTTACCGCAGCCGCTTTGTCGTTGGCACGATATAATCGTTTGAAGCTGTGATTATCTGTCGTCACATTTTTATCGTGACGTTTTATTTATCGTCTGCCGACAGTCGTTCTAGCCCTTCTCATTGTCACGACAATCTATTTACGTAACGTCGAAAAAGTCGTGAACTGTTGTATTATATGTGAACACTCCATTTAAATATACAAGACAGGACACTTTAAACTGCACGACTATCTGCAGTCACGACGTAATGAGAACGCGCCCTTACAGTAACATAAAAAATATTAGACAGTCCCTTATCTTTCTAAATAAGTTTTGTATTTGTTTTTATATTGACCCTGCTTACTAACGCTTTGGCTATACGGGAAGGGCACTATATCCTGTGCAAACACAGGGGACCTTATAAGTTCACATCCTGAACCCAAATCAGCCCGTGAACAGGGTTGTCACACACCGTCGTCATGAACTTTATCCGGTTACCAAAAGGCTAGTGCCTTGAGTGAACTTTGCACCTGGGTGCATGAACAGACGTACAGCACCCTCCATATTGACCACATTGGTACCGGAGCTGTTGTTGTTCAGCTCCCGTGGTGCATTGTACAACTAACGGTTGCCACCTCTAAGTCGTTGACTCTAAAGTACACTACCAAATATCCTCTTTGGGATGGGAACTAACAAGTGTATGCCAGGCCGAATATACTATTCATTGTAACAATAATGCATATCCATTAATGTTCCTTCGCAGGTCTATCGGTAGTACACACGCAGCTACAGCACTTAGCAGCTGGCAGCGAGACGGCTCAGCAGCTGGTCCAGTCCGTCTGTCAGTGCCGGGAATTCAATAGGCCTATGGAGAAACAGTACGTATTTGATGTTAGAAAATTAGTCCCTTTTCATAATATAAGCATTCAAAATCGCTATAGCGAAGTACGTTTGTATGATAGAAATGTTGTTTATATATACTAATTCTGATGTATTATTTTGCAGATACGCAATGGAAAGGCTGTGTAAGATCTTGGAGAACTTCAAGACTGCTTCTACTATCTCTTTTAAGGTAAGTTTTTGTATCAAGTTTACATAAACTACGACAAATGGATCAAAAAATATAGTGGAAACCTTTACTAAATAATATACAATTCAAAAGAATAATATATTTTTTTTTTTTACCTTTTATAACACCCAACGCAAAAATAGGGGAGTTATAATGATGTAGTCTAGGCTCTACTCTATGAGTAGAATTGCTGGCTGAATATAGGTAGTGATTATAGTTTTATATTTAGAATGTTAAGAAAACAGAAGATCTTGACATATTAGATTATTGATTGTAACCTGAAAGTATAAACTATGTAAAAAAGTGAAATAAACCAAAGTTCTTAAGATGATCCCGGTTTATATTATTAGAAGTACCTCTCGCTACGCAATCTGAGTTACCCCCTATTACAAGTGCGTGCGTGCGTGCGTGCGTGCGTGCGTGCGTGCGTGCGTGCGTG
>NW_020654229.1:6335916-6391971 GCF_003589595.1 Hyposmocoma kahamanoa
GCGTGCGTGCGTGCGTGCGTGCGTGCGTGCGTGCGTGCGTGCGTGCGCGCGCGCGTGCGTGCGTGTGTGTGTGTCTGGCATCTTACCTATGCAAACAGCTGGACTGATCATAGATCATAGAATTGTCAAATTGAAAAGATAGAGCATTTATTTAGCACATTATATCACAGCAAATAATGCACTGGAAAGTTTGCAAAGCTGAAAAGGATCTGTAAAAGCGCGTTGTAATTGTGAGTGTGGGCGCAGGTGGACATGATCCCGGCGGGCGGCGAGGACGGTCCGGGGGGGTCGGGGCTGTCGGGCTGGAAGGCCCGCGTGGCGCGCTGCCTGGCGCCGCACCAGCGGGCCTCCACGGCCGCGCGCCTCAGCGACATGCGCGCGCGCACGTCGCCCGTGGACCTGGGCGCCTGGGCCGGCTACACGCACCGCTGCGACTGCCTCACGCCGCGCACGCTCTCCGCGCACCAGCGGAAGCAGCTGTTGCGGTACCGCCTTCACCGACCTTCGATTTATAAAAATTGCAACTGGGACGCGACTTTCAAGTTACCATTGCAAAATTTCAATAGTCCGGACTTTTTAGTAACAAAATAAAAAATATGTTAATGGAGTAAATCGAGTTGTACTGTAGGATTACGAGGTGGATATTTACTTTTTATTCTGAAAATTGTTACCCTATGCCGAAAAATTAAAACAGAAGACCAAAAAGTCGGATATTTCCGGATAAATCCGGACGGATGGTAACCCTACTTTCGAGTGATACATGTAGTCTTGGATTCGATCCCTAGAAGGCATAATTTGCGAAAAGAAACAATTGTTTCTGGTTATGGTTTTTTTGGGTAATGCCCTGGAGTGAATTCGGTTATTCTGATACACGAGGACAAAGCACTTCCCTAGCGTGAGACCTAATTTATTTATTTATGTAAATACATATAAAGAACTTTGGTATATAGCCACGACAAGAATTTTGTAATACCATTGGTCAATGTTGCAGAATTTCCTTCTTCGGAATGATGCAAGCGGTGAACGAACTGAACAAGACATCGGAAAAGACAGAGACCAGTCAGGAGCCCATCGAAGAAGTCCACGGCACTCGGGAGATCCAGGAGCCTCAAGAGGCGCAGGAGACCGATGACAAACTCGCTTTGCCTGACGCTGATCCACCCGACCTGGATGACAGTAAGTTTTAATCACATCGTGTGACGCTAAGGGCGCCTTTAAATTAAATGCTTCTAGAGCGCTGCAACGGCGCAACTGTGGTGCTTCAGTCATTTTTAGTTCACTATAAGTTTACTATAGTTCATTTCATATAGCACGATTCCGGTGACGATGTTTGAGATTTGAAGTTTCTGGAGATGTAGTGAGTGATGTAAAATCGAATGAAAAAAAATCGATTTAAATATCTTAATCTTGCATGGAGTATTGCAGTCACCTGTGGGATGGCTCAGCGAAGTATCAACTTGCGGTTTTGATTCAATGGAGCGCAGAGCCTTGAGACTTAATGGCGATGATAAGCTCGAATCTAAACTTCATAGTTTAACCCACCGGCGCAAAGTTGCCCGTCTGTCGGTTTTCTATAGAATATATTTCGGTGAGTGTGCCCATGAGCTCCATCTGCTCATCCCGCCCGCCCCTTTTACCATCGGACATCCAGACGTGCGGCGGGATATCTTTGATCTGGAGCACAGACCTCCCGTTTTGTAGTGTGTAGTGGCATCTGTCCCGAAGTTATCTGGCCATAATACACTGCCTTATCAAATATAACATAAAAACTATATTCCGTAATAATTGCATTCATATTTCTAATAAATGACTTTTTAGTTACAGACTCTGATGCGAACTCCGGCACGGCATCTTTAGGTCTATCAACGTCTTCATCTTTAGACTCGGCATCTGAACTTCTCCTGGCTGCAGCAGCCGCTGTAGAGTCAGGAGGATCTGAAGGAGAAGCAGCCCCCGGTGAACTCTGCAGAACGGTCCGACACCTAATGAGGTCTATAGCGTCCATTGAGAGGCTTATGGATCGGGTATTGAAACACTGCGACGAGTGGCCAGCTCCAACTAATAGGAATGATCACGAGGCGAGGTAAGTCTGGAAGTGAATAATCGTGAGGGTTATGAAAATTGAGTATCTGGTTTCTTAGATCAAAGTTGAGGTTTATGAAGAGAAACAATTTTATATCCTTTGATACATGTGGCATCTTCTCCAAACTTCATTTGATCTAGAGCAGATGCGATTGTTAAAAACTATTTAAGTGGTTTCTTAAGCCAAACGATTCATATCTTTACCAAAACAAATCTATAGCAATGAAGGTTACCGGCAACTCCTAGAAATCAAGTATCATTTCGATTAAAGCGTTTCTTCCTTTTGTTCAGAAAACGCGTGGATATGGGTTTGTCGGAAGTAGACCGAAAGTTGATGGCGATGTACAGACGGCTCCCGGAAGTCCATCGCAGACAGCTGCAGGTGTACCGGAAGCAGAAGAAATTGTCTACGGTAGGTAAAGCGAAGGTGAGGCGAAGCCCTGGGCGCAGCGCGGCCGTTGACCAAGGTGCTTGTCGCGCAGGTGTGCATGCAGCTGGTGGGCGGGCGCGCGCCGGCGCCGCCGCCTCCCGGCTCGCCGCCCGCTGCGCCGCACCAGCCACTGCGGGCGCTCTGCCCCGAGTACCACCTGCAGCGGTTCCGGGAGGTACGCCCCGCGCCATTCGCCCGGCCCGCACATTCCGAGTACGTAGTGATCTTGCACTGTCTGCCCAGGTCCGCCGCAAGGTGATGCATATGAGAGACCAGCAACTCTACTACCATAGGCTACGGATGTGGCTCGAAGATCAGCTACGCCAGGAACGGGAAAGGTTACTGCAATTTCTTCTAAAATTAAAAACAGAAAAGTTGTAGACTTCCAATTAAGTTACGCAACAATATTTAAAATATGTGATAAAAGTTTTTAGGGATTCGTTACGTTTCTTGGAAACGAAACAATTTTTTGATCTAAATCACAAGAAACATCATGTATTTGTTTTTTAAACTAACCAACTTATCCCTTGGTCACGGCTGACAGGTGGTATCCGTCATCAACCAGTTATGTCTAGTATTGATCCGATCCGAAAAAACTTTCATTCACAATGTGTGATAAAGATTTTTCTGAGATTTCTGATAATTCTAAGTCGACCGCACCAGTTACACCACGCCCCCGACCCTCCAAGGACGCGGGACATGACGATAAAGTGAATAATAGCGCGGAAGCGGACGGCTGGCGCAATTATGATTATAAATTGCGCCTGCCCGCTCTCCGCTCGAAAATCTAATGAAGAAGGTTCTAAGGTCGTAAGAAGTCCTTGGAAAACTCCAGTTTCGAAAAGTATTTTTTAAATAAATTATCATATAAACATATTTCTGTCCAACAGCTTACCTGAAAGCAACGTTACTCTAGTAGAAGACTTACCGCGTCGCAAAAGACGTACAGCCAGTCCCAAAGTGCCACGATTAACCTCAGCCTCTAAACGAAAACTCAAACCCGTATCACCATCTATCTCTAAACCTCACAAAATCTTGCAAATGCTTAAAAGCAAAGCGCCACAGAATAGCGAAATAAAAGACGACGAGAAATCCGAAGTGGAACCACCTGAAGCGTTCCCTCTTGAGAAAGAGGACAATATATCCGACACAGAAACGATTGTGGGTGAGAAAGATGACCTATGTAAAGAAATGAAAGAATGTCTGGCTAAATTTGCTAATTTTGCAGTAAATAGTCCCGACGATGATAACCTAGAAGAAGAATATAATACACAGGCTGATGATAAGTTCGAATCCGTAAGTCCTCCGTTGCAAGAGATGTCGCCTACTACTTCGGAACCTATGCCACTGTACAATAGAACTAAATTAGTACCCGTTAATAAAGTTTTTAACCGCGATGACACTAATGGACACAATGAAAATAATGATACTAAAGAAAACGATGACATTGAAAATAGTGAAGCTCAAATTAATGATATAGTTGATGATGGCAAAGATCCTAATATTTACAAATATGTTTCGTTCGGTATTGAAATTAAGAGAGCTATGGAGGAATGTCAGAATATAATCAATTCTTATAATAGTATTAAGGACACTAAGGAAGGGAAGGAACAAGATGAAGGCCCGTTGACTATAGAACAGATATGCGAAGTCATGATGAGTTTGGATAAAAATTCTGCCGAGTTTTTAGACAAAATTGACTCGGATGATCCCATCGACGTAGCTGCTAATGGTAAACTTGCTGAATTAATAGAAAATATGCCACAAATCTTAGCTAATATGCCCGAGATTGCCTCAAAACTATCCGAATTTGCCAACGCGTCGTTCGAGCTACCTGAATTTGCGTCTATTATGAACAGTCTACCTGACGTTAATAACGAAGCTCAGTTAACACCGGAAACGCTTAAACAAATTCGTGAATTAAAATTAAATAAGTCTAGAGATAATATCAAAGTGACTAAGAACACTGCCAAACGTAAAAGTAATCGTAGAATTAAGAACAACATAGATTCAAATGATATCATAGGCACAATGACTTTTGAGCTCGACAGTAAAGATTTAACCGAACTCTTGAAAGATGAAAAGGAGATACAGGCCATGATGAAGAATAAATCTAATAACAAAGAAGAATTCAAAGATCTTCTCTTCTCTATATCTGCTCAAGTTGTTATCAACAAAGTGTTTGAATATTTAAAACAGAATAAAAGCCCTGAATTAGCTAAATGTTTGGAAGAAGATAAAGAACTGTTCTCTCTACCGAAGAGCCGTATAAATTCAGAAATGTATTCAAAGGCGTCTACTTTATTTGATAATTCTGTTAAAGATGCCTTAAGTATGGACGAATTACGAGACCTTGTGAAGTCTAGGTTTAATTCGTGGAAACACTATGTCGTTACAAAATTTAAGAGCATACCAATGGAATTACTCGAGAATGAAATTGAAGCGATGCTGGATAAGTTCTATAGTTACATACAAGATTTAGCGGGTAAACAATGTGTGAATGACAGTGACAAAATTATTGAAAAGATCGACGACCTACGCAAAAATCAAGTCGATAATGATTCAGATACCGAAAGTTGTCCCGCTTCAAAAGAATCTTTAAAACAAATAACCAAACTGCTTAGCACCTCCGCAGGGAACACGTTCGATTTGCTCATTATGAAATTATCAAACATGTCACAAGATAAAAAGTCTACAGTTAAAAGTCTAAAGTTTAAATACATGGATGTGATAAAACGTTGTGCAGATTCCCAACAGTTAGCCGGCTGGATATTATTAGACCCTGAAATTGCCGTCAATGTTATACAAGAACTGACAGGTTTACCAATTAGAAAAACGGAAAGCGTTCCTGATTTTAATTCAATGCCGAATGACAAGAAAAAGGATTACTTCATAGATCGGTTACGAGAAAGTAATAGGAGTTATATGGAGACGTTGCCGAAAAAAGGTTTGACAGGTGATGAATGGCTGGTAATGTTATATAGGTTAGAACAACTTGAGGATAGACTCAAAGACGCCTTTTCTAAAGTTACTGTAACGCCTCCTAAACCTGTGCAAAACCAAATGCAGATTGCTAGCGAAGCCGAAATTCTAGCAGCCAAAGGTCTTAGCAAAATCATTGGAAAAGCTAATGCTAGAGTAGCCAAAAAGGATGCCCCAAAACCGAAGTTAGAAGAAAAGATTATCGACTCACGTAAAGTAGATAATGACGATAAGAAACTGAAAAACGAAGCTTTACTATCCAAATGTGAAGCGATATTGACGTCCAAAGGAGAAAAATCATTACTCGATAGCTTCTATACCATCAAATCTTATATCACTCAAGGGCTGCCTGTACCGGACACTTATAAAAAACACGTGATATCCATTTGTTCAAGTATAGATGCTAAATTGCTTAACGATGAGATGGAAGAGTGCTGTAAAGAGGAAAAACAAGATGATGACAAGGCACCGCTGTCAGTGATTGGGTCACAAAATCCCGAACTTTTGGCCAAATATTCGGCCCAAGCTTTGAGGAATGCAAAGCAAACCTTAAATGCTGTGGCGTTTAAAAACATGATGAAAAATGGACAATCCAAGTCCGAATCAGATACTTGCGATACACCAAAAAGCGACTGCAAATGGACAAATGATTGCATTTGCAATTCATGCAAAGACAGTGACAATTCTGTCTGCCTCGGTGATATTGTTAAATGTTATGATGAGAAAGGCAAGAACGGATTGGAAGAGAAGAAGAAAGAAGTGAAGAAACAAACTGTGCAGAAACCTGTGAAGCCACAGGTCAAGTGCGAGAACAGTACTCATCAACAACATGTTTGCAAAGGTTAGTATATAAAAAAAAGTTTTACACGTAATACATTTCAAATGCAAAATAACAATTGATGCAGTAATATTTCGGGTGAATTTCAACATATATTTGGTAATGGACCGACTTCAAAGTGCCCAATACTTTTTCCCTATAGACCGTGTTTTTTGAAGACTGAATAAAATGACATTTACAGGGCCACCAGTTTTCATAAAATTTTAAATAGTCATGTAGTTGTTGTCGACATTGTTATCGATAGATTGTGAAAGAAGGTAAAATTTTGCTAAAAAGTTTGCGGTAAAACGTTATTCAGTTTCGGAAATAAATTAAAAATATACAATTGATTGCAAACTAACAAACAAAAAGAATACCATTGAAAATGCTTCGATTTGTTATCTTTTTAACGACAAAAAGTTTTCATCAGTTTTCTTAATTGTAAATTAATTTTAATTTCAACATTTCTAAAATGATTTTCTAAATAGTTTTACATTTCTTTTTTATATTTTATACTTCTTTTTATATTTTAAATTTCATTTGCATGTCATAATCATACTCCATACACAATATATCAATCCGCGTTACTGGTATATAAAAATCACAATATGTAAGTACTGCATTTCACAAAGGGTATGTCAATATTTTAATTAATTGTAAATTGTAAATGTAAATGTAATTTTTTCATTTAATATCTCTTATGTTTACTTAACTTGTTACAAATTTGTGGAGGAAATAAAGAATTTACTTACTTACTTACTTACTTACTAATATAGCACGAGAATACTGTGATGAACAACTTATTTTTTTCCATGACCCAACACTATTATAGTCAAAGTCAAATAATTTGATTCCATAGGTAAAATTTTTATACTTGAAAACGTCATTTTTTAATTTATTGCTCGTTCGCGTCAGAGAGTTCTCCCCGAGAAGAACGCGCAAGAAATTCTAGGCATTGCTCTTTTCAAATAAACTTGAATGCTGTGGAATACACTGTGAATCATAATTTTGTGCAATCCAGACTCATGTTGTCTTTCCATACATCTTTATTTAACACATACTCTTCAATTTCGTAATATGACTTTTGAACTAAAATAGTTTTAACGTAAGTTTTAAACTTTGGAAATGATAATATATGCTTTGGAATTTTGTTGTTTTAGTTGCACGGAATCGTGGTACCGTGAGTTCGGACTTAGTTCTAAAGTTAATATTATGGATATCTTTTATCGAGTGAAAAGTGATTATTCAGCACATTATGGTTATTTCGCGTGAATGCGTCCCGCAGGCGGCCATGGCAGCAACGGCGGCAACGCGTGCGCAGGCGACGCGGGCGCCGACCAGCCATGCACCTGCTGCTATTGCACTGTCTTCGGACACGCCGTAAGTACATCCTGAAATTACTGGTTTTCCTGTTAGGTTCAATTTATAATGGAAGATAATTTTTGTGACCACAGCATAATGAAAATTATTGCAAACGTGTCACGTAGAAACTAAATAAGAGCCAAAAAACAAAGTCGCGTGTTATCCAGAGAATTATCGCACAGTCTTGGGAATTGTGGCAGTTATTAAGTCGGTTAAAAAGTACTAATTTGTACTTTTTAACAGACTTCAAAAAAAGGAGGAGGTTTCAAAAAAAATTCTGTCGTATTAAGATACGACAGATTTTTTTTTGTATATCTTACGCGATTACCGGGCATTTGAGAACCGATTTCGAGGATTCGTTTTTTGTTAGAAATAGGGTACGTCACATGTTGTCATTTAAATTTAAAGAAAATATCCCACCTCCAAGGGTGGCAAACTAGGGGATGAATCCGGTTTCGCGCACTCCTGTAACCGATTTCAATAAAACTTGGCAAATAGATGTAATTCCACAAATTTTTGAGGCCGAGTTTTTTTTAAATAAAAAAATTACAATTACTTTTTATGAAAACCAAATGACGGGACGAACAAGTCGTGCGCCTGGTGGTAAGCGACACGCCTGTCCATACCACTTACAATGCCATTTACGAACAGAACCTGAGGAGCACTGCCACTGCCCACGGCACCTTGAGACATAAGTTGACGAATCCCACGTGCCTGTAATTTTACCGACACCCTTCAAAATCGATTTTTGTTATATATTTGTTTATATTAAAAAAATGCGTTTATATTTAATCCATTAAGCCGCCTTGTTTTTTACTTCGTATTCTTCTTTCGCTATTTTCACACTTTAAAACAAATTTGTACTCATCATTTTTATTAATTTTCAGCCGCCATTAACTACGCCCGTGCCGAGAAACTTTAACGAGACCCGAGAAAGACTGCGCTCCATTCTCAATAAGAAGAAACAGAAGTGTAAAACAGCCAATGTGAGTTCTTTTTACACATATCAAAGTGCACCACCAGTGGAGCAAGAACAAATCTCCCATCAAGCGGAGTGACAGTCATGTCTTTTTTGAAGATGGAGTAAATATAATAAATCATTTATTTGGCATCCAGGGCCCACTTGTTAGTAATTACAGACAATTCTAACTTACGACTAAACAAAAAAACAAATTATTACGCTCGAGGCGCCGACTACCCCATCACCTCGCCAGAACCTGGATGAAATGACGAACCACCGGCGCATCGAGCTTAGCCGGAAACGTTTTCAGGACGCTGTTAGGACTAGAACGCAGTCTATTAGTGACGTCGTCTTTTTTCACATCACAGCAAAAAAAGTCATCAGTTCTCTTGACGAAACATCGACGTTGCGCTTCTATGTGGCGATAGTGCCAACAGCACTCTGAAACCGTTATTATATTGAACGCGCAGGTCGCCGAGTGCCTTCTGCGTATAGTTAACCCACAGACCACCCGTATAGAAGCATAAATTCCCGTGTAAAATGACAGTTTATTACGCAAAAGTGTTGCTCGCTTGCAAGCGGCTAGTGATTGCTGTCGATAAATATTCTATCGACTAACGATTGTATGTAGGTCGCGCTTAAATAGTCGAACTTGTTTCATTTCAATTCTCATGGGCCCATTAACTAAATGTTTTTTGTATTATGATCAATAAAAATAAAAGATATAAACTGTCCATCCATTTGGGAGCTGCGATGCCACAAACAGACGTAGAGACTCACAGATAAAGGCGTCAGACTTATTTATATCTCTCTTTTATCCGGATCAGTGTTAAGAAGTCAATTGTTGCGCGACCACTATAGTCTGTCATTTTGAAGACTGAGTAAAATGACATCTGCAGGGTTGCCAGTTTCTTAAAATTTTAATTAGACGTGTAGTTGTTGTCGACAGTTTTATCGATAGATTTTGAAAGAAGTTAAAATTTTGCCAAAAATGTCTGAATTACGAATATTTCGACTTTCTAATGTTTACTAATTGCGTTATTGCCTTCTTTATTCATATTTTAACAGTTGGCCTACTAGTATCGAAACCAATTCTTATACATATACATTTTAACAAGAACGCCTGTTTTTGGATTTCATCATTATCTATATAGAATTAAAATGAAAAACTTATTTTAAAGAGTCCTCTTTGTATTTTTAATAAATGTAATTATAAAGGCAGTATATATGAACTCACAAAAATTGACAATTCAAATGAACCTATGCCCAACAGTTGGGCGAATAATGAACCGATGATGATTCAAATGAAACAAATTCGACTATTGCATAAGCGTGACCAACATTCAGTCGATCGTCGATAGAATATTTACCTGACTGCAATCACTAGCTGCTCGCAAGCGGGCAAAATTTTTTCACAATGATCTGTCATTTTACTCCGTCTTCAAAAATACCAGACTATACATATGCAAATCCGCGCTCTGGTTAATATACAGGGAATTCCCTAATTTGAGAGCAGGTGATTGGTATGATTGCCTGCCACGTTAACATTTATTCTCTTTTATTTATTATCGCCACGCCTAAGGTTCTATTATAATGTAAATTACATATGTGGCATTCTTTTCAATCACAACAGCTTTTAATAGAGTATCTTTCTTCGCATATACTTCTTCCAACTTCATTCTACTTCATAGGACTACTACTATCATTGCCCTAAATAGGCCTTGACCTCATTTCGATCCTCTGGATCTGGACTAATCTCTGATCCTTACGATCGGCCTCCACACACACCCCTACACCCCTTCTCTGCCAACTCATGCCCCGTTATACCTTCAGTACAAGTGGCGGGTTTCATTCTAAATCTGTTACTTCTTCGTCATACTCTATCTTCAGCCTATCTAGACAACAAATATTGTATCTAAGTTAGTAATAAGCATTGTGCAAACTTACCAACTGTAGTGCCGACCGACCAGTGCACTCCCAGTAGACGCCTAATATCTCACCATCAGAATTTAGGATGCCTGGACTGCCGGGCTAGTTCCCTACTCTTAGGTATCATAATAGACTAAATTTGTTAATGCTGATGTTACAAACTGATCACCTATGGATCAGAAACGTGGTCCTTCACTATGGGCGTCATAAGAAGGCTCAAGGTCACTCAGCGGTCAATGGAGAGAGCGATGCTCGGTATTTCCATACGCGATAGAATCAGAAATGAGGAAATCCGTAGGATAACTAAGGTAACCGACATAGCTTGAAGAATTCCTCAGCTGAAGTGGCAGTGGGCGGAGCACATGGCTAGAGATCCGATGGCCGTTGGGGTGGAAAGGTTCTTCAATGGCGACCGCGCATAATGATGGCGATGATTATGATGATATTCGGTTATTTTCGGTGATAAAATTGTTTTTATCATATTATTATGTATGTTAGTCTATAAGGTGTGTGTTTTATGGGTCTTTTGTAACCTGAAAATAATTAAAAAATAAAAATATTACAGAATTAATAGTAATCGCGACTGCATTGTTAATTTATATTGTCTTTATTATAACATTGCTTATGAAATAAAGTATTTGTCACCAGGGCGACCAAGAACCGAAGTCGCCAGCGCCCCCTGCCCAGCAACCGGTTGAAGCCAGCCAGCAACCGCCGAAACCGAAGCAGCCGTCGCCGCAGCAGCCGATCGCACAGCCACAGCCCCCGGTGAGTCCGTAACTACACAAAGTCGTTACGTAATACGACAATCTAATTCCGTTTCGACTTTATAATATTGTTAAGTTATAATTTGTATTTATATTATTAGAGCTTCTTATGAAAGAGCTCGCTCAGAGAAGTATTGTCACCATACCTATTTCTGCAGCCAAGCGGTATGGATAACCATCCCGCTTACCACCAGCACGACCTCTTCGTCCTGTGACTCGGTATCATAAAAAAATACCTCCATTTACGTCTCATGCACCCCCTATTTTTTTCACTGACATGGAGTACTTATAGGTTGGAATGGACCCCTGGGGATCGACGCCACTTTGATAATCGTCTCTGATGTTATAAGATCACAATAATGACACGTAGATCACCTTAGAAGGTTACACTTGAAAACACGTCGAACGCTTGTCTCAGGCGCTGCCGAAAACCCTACCACCGGCGCTGAGCACTGCTCAGGCGCAGGCGATACAGCAGAAACGCGCCGCGGCATTGTTGCAGCAGCAGCAACTGGCCGAAAAGATGGCCAAGATGGTTGTCACCGAGAAACCAGATAACAAACCTAAGGTATGTTAAATAAAGTGACAGTAACCGTTTTTCGACTGTGTGACATTGAAGAACTGTCAAATTTGTAACCGACTTAAAAAAAATGAGGAGAAGGCTTTTGTGAACCGATTTAATGATTCTTTTTTTTGTTCGAAAGTGGTTACCTCAGTTGAGTTGAATTGATCGTAAAGAAAATATTCCACCTCTAATTCGCCGACACCCGATTAAAAATCGGGACCCGACAGCCCACTAGTCGGCTGTAAGGGTGGCAAACTAGGGGATGAATCTGGTTTAGTGCACTTTCCAGTAACCGATCGTAATAAAACTTGACAAATAGATGTTTCACGAACTTTTGAGGTCGGTTTTTTTTAATAAAAATTTACTATTCAGTGTTTTATTGAATGTCAGGACGTTTCACTATCATGATATTCAATTATTTTTTGTGAAATTACTCCATTAGTTTGTTATAATTATTAATACAAAAATTATTAATACGACTGAATTCGAACCGACGTCTTCTAACAAACCGTTCCAGACGCTATGCCAACTAAGCCGTATCGATGGATTTTTTTCTAAGGGTTCGATCTTTGTATTAATAATTGTAATAAATTTACGATTATTAGAGAATTATTTGATTAACTTTTTGCACTCGTCCATGGTAATAATTTAATTATAATAATATTAATATGCCAGTCTACCTACCAGACTATGAGTACCAGAGCGACAGAATTTATCCAGAACACCCAGAAGCACTTTAGACTTTTCTAAATTGCTTCTGAGTGCAACTTAATTTACATTTATATAATAAAACTTTTTTATTTCCTAAATTGGTCCTAACGGGAATCGAACCCAGGTCCTCCTCACAGTGCTAACCGCTGGGCAATTTAGGTCGTCGTAAATGTAAATTAAGGGGCAATACTGATGTAGACATAGCTTTATATCTGCAGAAAAAAGATCATACAATCCATTTCATAAACAAATGTTCTTCTAGGTCTTACAACGCACTGTGCCTGTCCAAGTCAATGTTCCGCCCGTCCTAAAAACAGAAGGTAAAGTGAATCCAAACGCAATGGAACAAATTCGGCTGCAACAACTGAAACAACAGCAGTTACAGCAGCAACAAATTCAGCAACAACAGCAGATACAGCAACAACAACAAATACAACAGCAACAGAAAAAACCAGAGCCGATATACGACTTGCCGATACACAACAAACCGACTTTGACGCCGCAACAACAGCAGCAGATACGACAACAACAATTGCAAAGGCAGAGTCGACCACAGCAGAGAGCTATCTCGCTATCTAGTAGAGATACTAGCGTCTTCTCTACATCTTCTGGCTGTGATGGGTAAGATTTTAATACACTACTATAAAACAAAAAACCGTGATAGTTACAACAACAAAACGTTAAATCAGTTTTTCCATTGACTTACAAATAAATGGACGACGGGTCTAATACAAAAACCACGAAAAAAATGTCCCAAGTCAACCTATTCGAAATTTAAATTGTAATGTCATCGCAGTATCGCGCTGTCAGTAGAACAAATGAAGACTAAAGCGGAGTTTGGCGCTCTGTATACGATTTTAGCGCCTTACAAGTGCGGACACTTTTTAGCGCGGACCCGACGTCCATATAATTGTAAGTCAATGAATTTTTTTAATAAAAATCCCGAAATTGTGTACAAGTTATAAAAAAAATCCTAGCTCATTTTAATAAAGTTTATTATAAGATCAATGGTTATACAGATGGTACAATCGCCTGGTACAGTTCCAGCCATCGAGTATATAACCAGAAATAGAGACGAAATAAGGGCCATCCAGCCCTGGCAACTCATCAGGCAAATGGGCCTTATATCAATTTTAAATGTTAACAATAAATGTTAAAAATATCAACTCTCGTTTGCACTGAAATGGCAAATTAGAAATCTGAAAAAGTACAGCGCCATCAACTGACCAGTGTGTACGTCTCCGTGTATTCCAAAAATATTCTGTATTTATTTTTAATAAAGATAATATCTCTAACAATGGTGTTCTAAAACTGTTCCATTCGGTGGTGTAGGGAAAACAGCAAAATATTTAATTACAAAACAAACGGTATCACATTTCATCGGTAATTAAATATTAAATGTGTAATTTTTCAATTTTCGTCCATTGTAGCAAAGGTCAAGTTAAACTGGTCGATTTGAAGTGAAACAGTTTATGACACCCGTCAATTGTTTCGATTTCGAGCTGGCCAATCGAAGCGCAGTTGCCACCGTAATGATTTGGCAGAATAGTTTTCAAACAAAGTAAATGACATTTCGTCTCTATTTCTGGTTGTATACTGCTTCCAATTATTCACCGTAAAAGAAAAAAACAATCTCAGTACAGGTCTCCTACTCGGGGTCTACTCTCGATCTCCGTCCGACATTCGTCCGAAACAATTACTGTCAAATAAGTAATATTCGACAAAATTAAATGACAAGTATCAAGAATGTAGCTTCTTTCGCATCACGCGTCTTTTCATTTGGTCAAGTATTGCTTATTTGGCAGTAATTGTTTCGGACGGATGTCGGACGGAGATCAAGAGTAGACCCCCTGAGTACTAAAAAAACCGACCTGAAAAGTACGTGGAATTACATCTATTTGCCAAGTTTTATTGAAATCGGTTACCGAAAGTGCGCAAAACCCGATTCATTCCTTCAAAGTGACAGGACAACACTGTCGCTTTGAAATGAAATAGTAATATAAATAAAATATTTATATAATTTAAAGCAATATTCAGACAATATTATGTTGTCATGTGCGATGTATGAAAATTTAGGTTATGTTAATAAGAATGCCATTTTGTTTTTTAAATAGTGATATACTAGATATAACTGATTGTTTTTGACAGTTGTCCTCACAAGGTCATACATTCAGTTAAGGGGAAACGGTTATATAAAAAAATCGGTTGGTATTGCCATTTACGAGGTTTAAAGCGAAATAAAACTTTACTATAAAATCCATGGTATTGAGTAACCCGTTTAGCTCTTGCCGGTCCCGGTTTTTAATATTTGAAATATATGTTGTAAATGATAAATGTGTACAAACGTTTACTTACAAGGAGAGTTTTTTTACTTATATTCATCTTAAGGGAAACTGCCTTACGGAATTGAAATTAACGTGACAATATCAAGTATAATTTGCTTACAAGCTACGAAGTAAAAAGTATTTTATTTAAAGACCAAAGTTACAATATCTAAGTCGGTTTTTTTCCACGTCAAAGCTAATAGAATATATTACATCGCAGCACCGAAGACCCCCGCGACCTGGACGCGCTGCTGCAGTACATCGAGGGCCCAGCCAGGCACATCGACCGCGGCAAGAAGCGTGCCAAGAAGCAGCGCCAAAAGGCCAAACGGGTGGGTGTTTGTGTGTGTTTTTGGGAGTGGGGCCGTGGTGTGACGATAGGAGAAGCATGGTAACTCTGTACAAACTAATAGCGCGGTTTGTATGTGTGCGCGACTGCCTCGCGCCGTGTACGGATGCACACATTCGCATAATAATGAAAGGCGCGTTGGGACGACCAGTGGCAACGTGAGCGCATCGCGTGGTTATGCGAATGTGTGCTACGTTGGAATGGAGTTACCAAGGCTGTGCGCGTGCGCAGATGGAGGCGCGGCTGGCCGACGAGCGGTCGGCCGTGGCCGAGGCGCTGGGCATCGCGCGCGCCACGCTGGAGGCGCGGCGGCAGGCGCACCTGGCCGCGCGCAGGCGCCTCGACGACCTGCGCAAGGCGCTGCACCACCTCAACAAGACCAAGAAGAAAGGTGAGCCTGTCTTATGCTATCTTAAAGTACAAAGTTACTGAAATGCAAAAAATGCATTGCATATACAAATTTTGCAGGCTGATTTCACGTCACATTTCTTTCATATTCCCCACCTATTCTTAAAGTAATGCCTCCAAATTAACACCCCTGATAAGAAATTTAAATAAATAGAAAGTTTTGCCATCGCCTAAACAATCACTCTTTATAAGATACGAGTTTGAAAGTAAGGCATCGAAATGTAATCAAATTACACATATCAAAAATGTCCAGGGATCGAGCACGGTCTTGCTAATTACTGAAAATCAGGTGTTTTGACGACTTTTTTGCTCAATTTCATTTTGAAAGTCAAATTATAAAATTGACCAAATCACTGGTGCATAACCTATGTTTATTCCTTTACAAATCCAATATTTCGGATCGGTAATGTACATACGAAGAATAATCTAAGTCCAGAGTACTAAAAAGACCGACCTCAAAAGTCATGCATCCCCTAGTTTTGCACTCTTAAAGTATGAACATTTTCTTCAAATTTAAATGAGACCACTACTGACCCTCTTTATAACGAAAAAGAATCGTCAAAATCGGTTCACAAACGCCGTAATCGGTTCACGTACGAGTTATCGCGTAACGTGTATACAAAAAAAGTCGTATTGAGAATTTCCTCCTTTTTTTGAAGTCGGTTAAAAAAATGCTGATGCCCCACTCTCGAAGCGCGAAATCTGTATTTGACTTACAGAACTAATTCTTGAAACTACTACTTGAAAGAATACTCTTGCAATCTGTTAACGAAAAGATCTTTCGTCTAAAAAAATATTTTTTATGTCGTTTCGTATTTACCAAATTCCGTCGTATAATGTTTCTGCCCACGGTTTTGGTCAGAAAGGGGTTAAAACCTTGGGTAAATACACGGTTAATACCCGAGCAGATTTATTCTGATTAATTCACTGCCCATCTCTGTATATATCCAATTTAAAAAAAAACGTTCCATTTGCAGGCAAAAAATCTAAATTAAATCCCGCGCAACAAGGCAAAGTGCAACAATTATCGGAACAGCTTGCGGAATTAACGACGCTCATCACTACACAGGGCAAGGTAAGCGAAGTGGAACCCAATTGCATACATTTAAAGTCGGTTTTATAATACTAAGAGGTGGTAAGCGACACGCCTGTCCTTCAATTCAAAGTGAAACTTCAAGTATAAAATTTTGAAATACATTCCCTAGTGGCGTTGGTTACTTTGGGGTACTGTGCACTTTCAACCTCATGACATTGTTATTTTGGGGCATCATGCACTTTCAAGTTATAGGCGTTAGTTGCTTTGAGGTTCCGTGCGCTTTCAAGCTAGGGGCATTGTGCACTTTCAAAATAAGGACATTCGTTATTTTGGGGCAAAGTGTTTTTACAATTTCTAGACAATGTTGTTTTGGAGCATAGTGCACTTTCAAGCTATAGGCGTTAGTTGCTTTGAGACTCGGTGCACTTTCAAGCTATGGGCATTCGTTACTTTGGGGCATTGTGCAGTTTCAAGATAAAGGCATTCGTTACGTTGGGGCACTTTGCACTTTCAAACTAGGGACACTAGTTGTTTTGGGGCATCATGCGCACTTTCAAGCTATAGGCATTAGTTGCCTTGAGACTACGCGACTTTCAAGCTAAAGGCATACGTTACTTTGTGGCATTGTACACTTTCAAGATAAGGGCATTCCTTACCTTGGGACACTGTACACTTTCAAACTAGGGACACTAGTTCTTTTGGGGCATTATATGCACTTTCAAGTTATAGGCATTATTTGCTTTGAGACTCCCGTAACTCTCAAGCCAGTGGCATACCACTTTGGGACATTGTGCACTTTCAAGATAAGGGCATACGTTACCTTGGGGCACTGTGCACTTTCAAATTAACGACATTAGTTGTTTTGGGGCATCATGCACTTTCAAGCCATAGGCATTAGTTGATTTAAGACTCCATAACTTTCAAGCTAGGGACATGCGTTAGTTTGTGGCATAATGCACTTTCACGCTAAAGGCATCGGCATTGGTTACTTAGTTAATGGATTGAGCTGATAGAGTCTCACCCCTTAAAATATCGATAATTTTACACTCTTTTACGTCATGATTACAGGAGGTCCACGAGTACGAACGCCAAGTGAACGAGTATTCTGACAGACTGCTACTAGTCGACCAGGAATTGACTGAAGCCAGGGCGGTGCTGGGAAAGCCTGTGGAACCCTCGCCGGTAAGCCTTAAATAGAACGTATAGTCGCTTGAGATATAGTTATGTACAGGCCTACCGCTTAATCGAGTCGGTTCCTGAGGCAGCTGCGCGGTGCGGAAGGGGTGACAGTTTACATAACAGTTATAACAAGTTGATTGAACTGCATCCGTGGCCGAACGGTTACCATGCCACGCAGAGGTTCCAGGTTCGATTCCCGAGACGGGAGAAATATTTGTATGGCCTACATTTAATTCTCTCGTGAGTTTGGGTGTAATTTGTGGTTGTCCGCGACACTGGGTTTCCCTGTGGGGCTATGTTGAGTGTACGTTATTATTATTAACCTGCCCAATGGCCTGTGTTGTATGGCCTAAACTCTCACCTGTGAGGAGACCCGTGTCCAACAGTGGGACGTATAAATTGATTGATGATGATCAAACAAACCACTTTTGGAAATGTAATTTATATTTAGAGTAGATGACTTTTTGTATGTTGTAGCAATATTGAAATGTTATTTGAACCCAGATGGAACAAGCGATGCTTCGCAAGCAGCAGCAGCATCTGCAGCAGCTGCAGCAGCGGCAGATGGAGCACGAACGGCAGATGGAGCACGAGCGGCAGCTGGAGCAACAGCGGCAGGCGGTGCTGGAGCAGCAGCGGCTGATGATGCAGCGGATGGAGAAGCCGGCGGGAGGGGGACTTGTGCGCGTGCGCCGCCTGCCAGGCGACGGCGCCGTCACGCTCTCGCTGAAGGGGCACGACGCAGACACGCCCTTGGCTCAGCTGCTGCATAACAACCGGCATCTCACCGGTGAGTATCCAGAGAGAGGTTAAACGTCAGCTAGATAAGACTGGTTAGTCTGCTAACAGATTGCCTGCATGTACGCAGTTAATGCATGAAGTCGTAATCAACTTCATGCAGCCGAGACCACGACTGCATGAAGTCGGTTTCGGTGTCGGTTTCGGAGTAGGGATACTCTTAGGTATCATAACAGACTAAATTTATTAATACTTGATATTACAAAACTAATACTAAAGCGCAACTATAGTGTTCCGGTAGATCCGAATACTTTAATATATTTCTTATTACAGTTTTAAATGTATGCGAAGAACCTTCGACGCCTCCGAAGCCCAAAGACGAGAAGAAACAAACCTGGGAGCAGGCGCTAGCACACATCAACCAGATCGCCAAAGGCACTGGAAAGGAAAAGGTAAGTCACTTTATACCATTCGTAATCAGTTTTTGTGATTGGCTGTTTGAATTTCGTGAAGCAATGTGATTGGTGTCTGCTTTACGCTGTGATTGGCCAGTTCAATGAAGCCGGATTGGCCAGTTTAAATTTTCTGCTTCATTCTTAACGTAAATCATTGTTACTCAAAATTAAAAAGCTGTGCTATAGGAACGACACAATCCAAAATTAATCATTCCAAAATTAACCGTTTTATTGTCTGTATTAACGTTATAGGCAATAATATTGTTATCATGTGTGGCTTCAATTTCTAAAATAAGACTTAACTTGTCACAACGTTTTTTACAAAGTGTGTTTTTGCACAAAGGACAATGTTGGATACTGCCTCGCCACTAAGAAGGTTTGAACATTGTCCTTTGTTTTTCTCATTAAAACAAAAAGTATACTCATAAAATACTGATTAATAAAAACATTGCATGACTAACCAAACATATTTATTAACTACAGAAGAAACAAAAGGAAGTTCATGTAAAGTTGGAGAAGCCGAAGGAGCAGCAGCGGTCACAATCTTTGCCTGACACCACGCAAACCCTGTCCAAGAAGCAACGGAAGCTGCTTGCTAAGCAACAGGTACGGTCCTCAAATTCAAGGTCCCAGAGAGACAAACAAACGCGTGCTGGGTGCTTCTTCTTGTTACTGTATCGAGCGGGGTTGATGCGACTTAGCATCCGCAACCGCTTCTGCATTCATCGATGCTGATATTCATTGCGGATGTTCGAGTCATGATATGACTAAAAGCATCGAGTGTATAACCAGAAATAGAGACGAAATGTCATTTAATTTGTTAAATCATTACGTTGGCAACTGCGCTCCAATTGGCCAGCCCGAATTCGAAACAATTGACGGGTGTCGTCAATTGTTTCACTTCAAATCGACCAGTATTAACTTGAGCTTTGCTGTAATGGACGAAAAATTAAAAATTACATATATCATTACCGATGAAATTGGATCTTTTGCTGTTTTTCCCACACCACCGAATGGAACAGCCCCCCATAGTTAGAGATATTATCTTTATTACAACAAATACAGAATATCTTTGGAATATATGGAGACGTACACACAGGTCAATTGTTGGCGCTGTATTATTTCAGCTTTCGAATTTGTGATTTCAGTGCAAACGAGAGTTAACATTTAAAATTGATATAAGGCCCATTTGCCTGATGAGTTGCCAGGGATGGATGGCCTTTATTTCGTCTCTATTTCTGGTTATATACTCGATGGTCATACTCTATCTTAAGGTTGTCTAGATAACAAATACTGTTTCTAAGTTAGTAATAAACATTGTGCAAACTTACCGACTGTAGTGCCGATTAACCACTGCACTCCCAGCAGACGCCTGATATCTCACCTTCAGAATTTGAGACGCCTGGACTGCCGTGTTAGTTCCCTATTCTTAGGTATCATAACAGACTAAATTGATTAATGCTTGATATTACAAAACTAATACTGAATAGCGACATAATTTGTAAGGCAGATTCCCCTGAGAAGAATGAGTAAGAAAACATAAGTAAATAAAGTTTTGTAATTAATTTTGTGTTTCTTTATCTTCTTCAGGCTGAAGAAGAGGAAAGAAGGCGCCAAGAATCCGAGGCCAAAGCTAAAAAAGCCGAATCAAAAAAGGCCGAAACGAAAGAGGTTAAGAAGCAAGATAAGAGGGCCGAAAAGAAGGCTGAACCTGTTAAGACGAAGAAAAAAGATGAGAAGAAGGAAGCGAAGAAAGAAAAGGCTCCAGAGAAGAAGGGAAAAGATAATAAGCAGGAGAAGAACGGTAAGTTTTGTTGTATAGAGATGGTTTTTATTATCCGACAGAGAACTAAGCTGGTACAATAAGCATGAAGTAGCGCTGGGCTGGCCATATTTGTCGAAGAACCGTTAACCGATGGGGGAAGCGAGTTCTTGAGTGGAGACCACGGTTCGGCAAACGATATCGTACGATTTCTTTTAATTTTTATTCACAATAACCGAATCGACCGTCAAAATTCATATTCGAAACCGAAACGAAATGACGTCACACCCGTACAATTACTCGAAGTTCTCGACCGGCAAAGGCTACAAACGTTATTCAGAACACAGTTATCGAATTAAAGTTACCGAACGTCCTATTGTTTACAAAGCATGAATGTAATACGGAAATCTCTTATTATTTTAAATAAAGTCTGGATTTAGTTAAATTTTATAAATTTATTTTAATGCAAGACTAATATATTCCTACATTTTAGACCTTCAAAGTCATTGACTTAGAAATAAATGGACGACGGGTCTAATACAAAAACCACGAAAAAAGTGTCCCAAGTCAACCTATTTAAACGTAGTGACATGTAAAGGAATATGAAAAAGCTTTTAAATTGTAATGTCATCGCAGTACTGTCTAATTTTGCTTGCTTCGCTGTCAGTCAAACAAACGAAGACTAAAGCGTGAATGACGCTCTGTATACGATTTTAACGCCCTATAATTTCGGACACTTTTTAGCGCTGACCCGACGTCCATATAATTGTAAGTCAATGTTCAACGTCTTAAAAATGTATATGAAAGGAATTTCATTTTTCTTGTCTATTTCACCGACTAACTCTGTAAACGCTGTTGGATAACGATATCGTATCCGAATTGAACGTTTAACTGAATAGCACGAAATGGGGCACATTGGTAGAGGCCTGTGTCTAGCTGTGGACTGCAGTGATGATGGCACATGGAACATGTCAACTTTATGTCTCAGGGTGACAGACCCAGTGGCATTAGTAAGTATTAGTAAGGGCGCGTGACTGTCGCGCTGCTGAAGTGCGTCCAAATTTTCCCATGCCTTCTTTTATTCAGTCGATTGGAATAACTGATATCCCATATTGCAGGGTGTTGTTTTACATTATCTGTAAATTGTTCAATGCATTTTTCATCCATCGTGGTTAATTTGAAAAAATAATATGTACACCTCACTAACCGGGACTGCAACCGAGCGTGACTGCAGCGCGACAGACGCGCGGCCGTCACGAATGCTGCAGCGCGTCTAACAGCGGCTAATTTGAACGCGCCCTAAGTCTTTGCGATTTAAGCTATCTGCCTTTTTACCCCGGGTACGATGCCAATTGACATATTTGTTTATTCTTTGCAGCACTCCAGCCAGTTAAATCGAACAAGCCGTTGCCTGCACAGCCCGCCAAGAAGGAGAAGAAGAAAGAAAACAAAACCCCGGCAGCTGTGCTGGATGGCATACAACTCGTGCACAAAATGGTAACGTTTCTGAGTCCGGCCTTTGCACCCTCGTTCCCCGTCCATGAAGACAGGGCTCATGATGCGAATGAAGCTTCATATTTGACGCTTTTTTACTTTATTCAAACTAATGTTACAACTGGGAAAGTAACTCTATCTGGTACGTTTTCATGCCTAAACTGCTGAACCAATTTTTATGTATTCTGGTAAAACGACAGATGGGTCCTAGGAGAAGGACATAGGCTACTTTTTGTTACAAAAATAAATCTTAAAGTGGGTGAAATGGGGGATGAAGGTTTGTATGGAGAACCAATAAGACTAAAAATTTGTATAGTACAGTAAGCTACTCGAAATGGGAGGTTTTAAAGTTATTCTTCATATTGTATCGATTGGCATATGCCATAGTTTCCCAAAGTGGTCCCTATCGCCCCCGAGTGGACGCTGAGAGTTCTGGGGGGCCAATGCAAGCAACGAAGCAATTCAGGGGCGTTGATGCTGTCCTTTGGGGGTGTTTAAACCTTTGAACCTCGTCGGTAGGAGTAGGATGTGCCGCGTGCAGGTGAGATGGCTATGCAGTTGTAGGTTGGCGCCCCTTACACCCCAAGAGTGGCTGGTAACAGATGGATGCACGCCGCGTCCGATCGACTAGTCTGGAAATCTTTGGGGGCGGCCTATGTTCAGCAGTGGACGTCTTGTTGTCACCGTAATGATTTGGCAAATTAAATGACATTTCGTCTCTATTTCTGGTTATATACTCGATGTGAAACTTATTTATACTTATTATTGATTTATGGTGTATGGTCGTTACATTTGTTTGCACTAAGACGTGCCTGAATGTCGTAAGAGGTTTGACATTCTGGCACGTCCGGTTGCTGCTACAGTTGCATTTACCATAATGTAGAAGGAAAAGGGTCATAGCTAAGTTAACAGCGTGTTATGGACCCTGTAGGAAACTGCAAATTATAGAGAGAGAGGAGGATTAAGGGTTGAAATACAAACCTGCGAAGCAAATTTGAAATTTAAGAATGTGGTTTTTTCTAATGTTTACATGAGTTCATATTTGTACAATTGAAAATTAAAGAATTTTTAAAGTTTGTTAAGTTATTTTATCATAATTTGTGTTTGAAAGAGACTGGTAATTACACTTAAGTAGAAGATTGTAATATAGGATATCAGGTCTCTTACCACAGATAACTTCTCTTGATACTATGTTGCAGATGTTAAATTTAAAGAATGTTACCTTCCTACCGCATTGTGATTATAAATTGATTATATATAATTGGTTTTGATTTCAGGTATCAAGTAACGACCCGTCGGAGAAGCTAGCCTCTTGCAGCATTATGGAGCAACTTAGCTGCGGTGTGCAGGTAAGGGTTACTGCCATTTAGGCCGGGGCCGCACTGGTACGGCGACGCGAGAAAATAGGTGGCCGCATTGCAAAAGCGAGAAGCCTGTGAAACGTCGCTACGTCGCTTAATGGGTGGCCTTATTGAGGTTTGTCGCGTAATTGGTCGCGTTTGTGTTGTGGAAAGAGGTGTGGAGTCTCCTTCGCAACTCTTCGCTCGAATATATCGCGCTCTTTCACACGAACGCCGCGGCAATGCGGCCGCTTAGGTACATCACCGCATATTTTGTCGCAAATCGTGACGAATCGCCGTCGCACCGCTGCTAGTCGTACGAAATTCAAGTGCCGTCGCGAGTCGCTGAACAATTTTATTTAAAGCGGACACCCTCATTACTCGTGTAAATTATGAAATTTCTTTACGATATGAACAAATAAATTTCTGTAGTGCGGCCACCGACATGTGTTTATATGAGTTTTGTTTTCACGAAATCGCCGTCGCTTCGCAGTCGCCTTAGTAATGCGGCCGCGGCCTAACTTATCCGTGACGTTGTTATGGCAAAAGTTAAAAAGAAAACTACGTTGCACAATGTTAAATAAGGATGTTACCACACTTATGAACGCGGAATCGACTTGCGGTCGAAAGATGCTTAATATTCATGCAAAAAGATCTAAAAAAACGTTTATTATACGAGTGGCGGAAATGGAGAATCGGACGGGCGGTGTAACGGCTATTATTTGAAAAAAAAAGGCAAACAGACAAAAATTACCATAAACCAAAGTCTTTAACTGTTGTAAAAAATTTTGTAAAAAGTTGTAAAAAAATGTAATTTTAACATCTTATATATAGGCAATCAAATTAACCCTTTCTCTTAAACAGTGTTACAATTTTACAATTATTGTTATTATAGTTACTATTCTCTACACGGTAAAAACAGATTACTTAGAAAAAGACAAAATTCTTTTTATGAAGACAAATTTATTAAATCCAACAAAACGATCTTCTCCCTATAGACGCTAGAGAATAATTACTTGATAATAGTAAAAAAACGTCTCAAAAGTGTATTTTCGTTACAAGACAGAAATATTTAATCCAAGAGCAAATTAATTTACTTCAAGTCACAAAGCCACTCTAGATTCAACAAAATATTTATTTCTTATTAGAAATGTCCGATTTGGATTTGAAAAAAAAAAAAGAATGAAAAATTGAGAGGTACTTAATTATTTGACTGAAGATTTATGTTTTCTAATATCAAAAAGGATAAATTTACAGGGTTATGGACCCAACAGTGCCAAACCTTAAAGTAGCAGAAATAGGATGGAAATATGGAATCTTCTCAAATACTTGAGGACCATCCAGTGCCGTATAAATGCTACAGCGGCAGAAAGCACTAACAATACCAAATATATGAGATGACTTTATACTATTGAAGTTAACAAAACGATAGCGCGTTTCAGAGTACATCTAATGCCATCTAGCAGTGGCGTGATGGAACTAATTGCATTGTTACAAGTGTAGTTTGATTTCATGCTGTAACCAAATTTCTTAAATTATGACTATAAAGAACACCCTAACAAACTAGAGATACTACGTATTGTTTCTTTGGATAAATGACTGTTTATGATTTTTATGATTACAAGCACAAGTAAAAGTAATCGTTACCGCGTGCGCCTTCGGCGACATGTCACGACAAGATTGACTATGAAAACGTAACGAAATGTTGCTTTAAGAATATACTCTAGAATTTAGAATATTAATCTGAATAGAAAACTACTTCCTTTTTTGTTTAAGAATATATTTTCTTAAAATACACCCAAGAAATTTTGAATTCATTTAAGATTATTTAAATTTGATGTAAGAGGTAAAAATTTCTTGATATAAGTAATGTCCAATTAATTGATTACAAATGAAATAAAATCTTGAAGTGAACGTATTTGTCTCAAAGTTAGAATAAAGTTAAGAGTAAAATTGTATTAGAAAAAGATAAGCAGTATTTTTGTAGTGACAATATTTTATTACTTTTAATAAATATTTTTTCAGAATTAGCAAATATTTTGAGAAATTGCTCTTTCTTATTAGTAGAAATCCTTTTTTTCTGTGTAGTAGAGTGAAAGAGTTTGTCCAGGGAAGACGACGACCATGTGCTTTCCAAGTTTTAAAAGAAATACATCTAAACAAAACGGCACGTACAAAACAAACGGCGCGAAAATCCACAGGTGGCAAGGCGCCATGACAACAACTGACCAGGAACGGGGGCGTCAAGAAACCCCACAGAGGGAAATAAGCGTTATAAAAGAGCACAGAGCTGATTATAAGAAAATTGCCATTTCAAAGATTAGAGAGGGAAATCGCTCAAAACTTTATAACCGATCTTAGGTTTCAAGGTTCAGCTGTAACGGCGCTTCAAGAGGTAAGCGAAGCGTACCTATTAGGATTGATTGAAGACACTAACGTATGTGCTATTCACGCAAAAAGGGCAACTATTATGCCCAAAGATATACAACTGGCTAGAACAGTCAGAGGCGAAAGAGCGTAGTTTATAAATATAAAGATATTTAATTTGCGGTTTATTGTTGTTTTTTCGTTTTGACAAAACCTTTTTGAGGATAGAAAAAAAATCATTCGATGCGGCCGGATTCGAACCGACGTCTCCTAGCAAACGGTGCCAGACGTTAAGCCAATTAAGCCTCGGAACGAACCAGCGGATCTTACAAATTTTTCTATGTGCTTGTTGTCGGACCTTTGTATTTGGTTTTCAACGACTTTTTCAGCCGTAGCTCTATCTATGAGAAATCTATGAAAGGTTTTCGTCACCCAGTTAGGCACCTTTACAGCTACCAACCCAGGCTAGAGATGTCGCTATTAACTGTAATTTAATTTTCATATGTTATCCTTTGTCATTTCTATTACAATAGAGTAATAATAACCATTTACGCTTCTTTTACTCAAAGTGTACATGGACTTAATTATCTTGGTCCATCGTACAAGTTATTACTAGCAGTAGAGCTCCTTGTGAAAGAGTTCGTCCAGGGTGGTACTGCCACCTTACCTACTGGCTGCTGTTCTGTGCTCTAACTTGCCACCTTACTTGTTTCTGCCGCCAAGCAGTTAAGTTAGCATTACTGCCGTCCACTAATTAAAACGCGGTTAATTGACAAGACAGATTCTCCAAGTCTCCAAATTCTTTATTAAAAACGGTTAATATGTCCGACATGTCGGGTAACCGACATACATTTCGTAGCATTAGAGCTCCTTGTGAAACAGTTCGTCCAGGGTAGTACTGCCACCTTACCTATTTCTGCCGCCAAGCAGTAATGTCAGCATTACTGTGTTCCTATTTTGAAGGGTAAGAGTGCTGGTGATGTTACAGGCACAAGGGACTTGTAAACTTATGTCTCACGGTGACAGGCGCAGTGGCAGTGCCCCTCAGATCTATCAGATTTAAAGCTCTAAGTGACACAGCAACTGTTATGGACAGGCGTGTAGCTTACCATCAGGCGCACGACTTGTTCGTCTCGTCACGTAATATTATAAAAAAGTAAAAATGAAATAAAAAAATGCTTTTTCTGAATTCTAGTTTTGAATTATTTATTTACTCATCAGATCATCAGGAACTTCGTAAAATACCGACTGCCTACTCTTTTCTTACGGATCCAACAAAGTTAGTTCCGCATAAAGATTATCAAGTTTAGAAATAAGTGCCAATCATTGACCTTACCAGCAATTGGACGTTGGGTTCGCGCTAAAAAGTGCCCGCACCTATATGGCGTTAAAATCGCATACAGAGCGTCAATCGCGCAACAGTCTTCGTTTGTTCGACTGACAGCGCGGTTGTCAATCATGCTGTACTATATAATAATAATTTGTAAACATATTTTCACTACACAAATATATTGCGTTATCATAGTAATAATTTAAAAGTATTAGTGTCTCCAGTTACCACAAGCGATTGAATATTTAGAACAAAGAAACTGTACAGTCGCTTTGATTTTAATATTATTTTTAAAATTATTTTTTATTAAGCGTTGGCAATAACTAACAAAATATTGTTGTACTCGTTTTACGGCTTGGGATTACCTATCAGAAGTCAGAAAATACATTTGCTCGAATTAACGTTGGCTCGAATTTTCATAAAGTCAAATGTATTTTTTTAGGAATATTACAAAACAAAATCTAATTTTGTCTTTGTGAAAAGCATCAAAATTACTTGAAAGCGTAACGGTTTTATTATAAATAGGTTTTCGGAATTACGGATATTTGAGTTTACGTTTAGTTGGAATATCGGTACATTTCTTATAGTACACGCTTATATTCACATTTGTAGTAATATTTGTATGTATCTGCCCAACTCTTTAATATTTCTTTAAGTGAATTTGTACAAAATTCGACGTAATAATATATATAAAAATTAATTCATATTTACAATAAAGGCTGCTCCATTACTCTTGTTCTTGTTCAAGTAATTTTCAGTTGAAGCTAAATATGATGCATTTTGTTAAGTTTCCAGTAGAAGCTGAATATGGTGTGTCTGGGCCCCTAAATTGTTGCAAGCAAAATTAGGCCGTACTGCAATGACGTTACAATTTAAATTAAATGTTTTAGCTTTTTTTTATATTTCGTTACATGTCACTACGTTTGTATAGGTTAACTTCGGACATTTTTTTCGCGGTTTTTGTATTAGACTCGGCGGCCATTTGTTGGTAGGCGTCAGTGCATTAAAGTGTTTAAACTAGTTGTTTGCACTATACAGATGGCACGTACATTATACCGAGACGGCTCACTCTTTTGTCCTATTGTATTCCAAAGATGAAGCTATAAGACGAATCGATACAAATTGTGTTTCGCCAACTATACTTCTTCTGATCGTTAAGCGCGCTGTATGACACGCAAAAATATGCCCATTGCGGTCAAGCGATATCTGTCTGAAATACGGTACGTGGGTGTATAGTTATTATTATATTTTCACTACTCATGATCTAAAAAAACGCCAATATAGCCTTACGTAGTGTTCTGTGCCTTTATTCGCATAGACGGTGACGCCATATTCCCGCGTTTGTTTATGAACCGTTTTAATGACGCGGCGAAGCTCTTAAATCGTTCGAAAGACGCTCATGATTACCATAGATCGCTAATAGTAGCGTTTTGTTGCGTTTGTTGTATCTGTGTCAGGTTGGAAAAAAACTAATACCGCGAAAATTTCAGAATTTTGGTTTGTAATTTTCTTGTAAAGCGAAAACGATTAAAATATTTTTTTCTCGCGATCGAAGTGAAAAGTAAAGTTTTTACCTCGAGACTAAACGCCAATATAAACCTTCTGAGTAATAGACACCCTAGCGCGGGTGGCTATCCACCTCGGGTATACCGGGTGGAAATTTGTAATGCCACTACACAATGCTAAATACTGGAGATAGAAATTTTTACTTAAAGGAAACATTCCTTTATTTTTTTAAATAAATAAAACTGCATTCATAGATTTTCGAAAATTTCTAGCAACACGCGGGAATCGAACCCCTTTAATCTGAAAAAAATGCACCCTGCACTTTTATTGCATCGATCGATAAAAATAATTAGTTAATTATAAAAATAAAATCTCTCTCACAAAATTGGTTAATTGAATGAAAAAAAAAACATGAAATCTTAACGTATATTAATAAAACGAAAAAAATTCGTTAAAAGGTTAAATTTGTGTATCCAAGAAAATGGAGCTCATTTCGAGCAAGTAATTAGTTAGATTACCATTTTTTTCGTTTTATTAAAATACCTTAAAATTTCACGGGTTTTTTTCCATTTAATTAACCAATTATGTAGGGATTTTATTCTTATAATTAACCCTATCGATCGATGCAATAAAAGTGCAGGATGCATTTTTTTCAGATTAACGCGAGTTCAATTCCCACGTGTTGCTAGAAATTTTCGAAAATCTATGAATGCAGTTTTGTTTCTTTAAAAAAATAAAGGAATGTTTCCTTTAAGTAAAAATTTCCATCTCCAGTATTTAGAGTACTTGCCCTCCAGGTGGCATTACAAATTTCCACCTTGTATATATTGGCTCTTATTAGGCCCTCGATAAACAATATACTATGAATTAACTTTTTTCTTTCTTTTCAAGGTGGCCGATTTGAAACTTCCGCCTGGCATAACGCTGACCCGAGTGCAGCCTAGCGAGAAGAAGGAGCCTCCATCTATAAAATCCGTGGTAAACAAACTGAAATTTAATTTATATCATTGAACATTCATCATGCGTTTGCCACCATGAAAATAATACATTTTTTTTCTGACAATACTCCATTACTTTGTTATTATTATCGATACAAAGATGGAACAACATTAGAACGTTGTAGCACAGTTGGTAACAGCGTTGGCCCCGGTGTGGCAACAGACGCTGGTTCTTTTAGCTTGTATTTTTTATATGTGTTGTTGATGATAGTATCATTTCGTACGAGTATTCTTTTTGGATTTTTTTTTTACCAACTTCAAAAAGGAAGAGGATCTCAATTTGACTGTATTTTTTTTATATTCCGCCAATTCCGCCATTTGTGAACGGATTTAGATGATTCTTTTTTTTTTTGTCGGAAAGAAGGTACCTCAGTATTGATCCCATTTAAATTTGAAGAAAAAATTCCACCTCTAAGGATGGCAAACTAGGTAATGAATCCGGTTTCGCGCACTTTCCGGTAACCGACTTCAACAAAACTTGGCGAATAGGTAAGGTATGTTCTAAAATATTTAAAAAAATCCGTTGAAAAGCATCTCCCCGAAATTATATAGAGACGTTTTTCAACTTACCTAATAGTTGCTGACGGCATTGTTACAGCCGCTGTGGAAGTGCAACCAGCTGCCGGCGGCGCCTACGCCGGTTGCGCGGCCGCAGCCCGTCATCAACGCGGACCCCTCTTTGATGATGTTCAGCACCGCGCAGCCAGGTCAGCTTTACTCCATTCGCGACTATGACTTAATTTTTTATTTATTTATTCTTTTACAATACGCAACCATGATGCATAATGTAACTTAAGGACTAACATTCACCACAAACGAATTAAAATTCACCTTGTGTCGGGACTCCAATAGTCTTAATGTCACGCATGTCGTTTTTAACACTACATTGTACGTTTCAGAGCCACCGAAAACAATAATAATACCCGAGCCAGCCCCAGTTCCGAAGTCGAAAAAAGCCAAAAAGAAAGCCAAGAAGGCAGCTGCTGAAGTGTCAGAAAACAAAACGGATGGCACTAAAATGGTCACACTGCGGAACCCAATGTTTCATCCCAACCTGCCTCCAGTGCAAATCTCGAACCCGGTTAAGAAGACCGAACAAATCAGGATACCTGATCCCATACCAATGCCACCAAATGCTTGTCAAGCGACCATCACTCCGACGTCAAACGGAATGTACACTATACGTAATCCGTTAATGTCAATGATGCATCAGCAGAGTTTAATGGTCATGAAGACTCAGGCTCCACCGATTAATCCTCTATACGGACAGCCACAGTACACTTATGTGAATCCTAACGTATATCCAGTGCCAACTCCTGCTCCACAAACATACGTCATTGATCCGTCTAGAAATTCACCAAAGAACGATGAATATCAAAGCAGAATAATGAATCTGGCTTCGTTTACACAGAAAAACGATGAAGGATACTCTTTGTTCAAGACAACAGAGGACAGTCAGCAGAGAAACTTTTTGACACCGGAATACTTTGAGAATCAACCTAAGAGCACTGTTTCACCGAACCCCATAGGTACTAGACCGAACAATGAGCCCAACCGTCCTTTTGATTCAAGCGACTCCTCATTGTTTGCAAATCCGGTGCAAAGACCTGAGCCTATTGGTACACCATTGAAACGCGATGAGGAACGGGGTGATTTTTCAAGTTTGTACACACCGTTTGGACAGGAAGACAGAAATGTGTTCCGTAATGCTTTGTTCAATGATAAAAATGAATCGGTGAAAATAGATGATGTTACTTTGACATTGTCCAACGGTGATCCTTTGCCTTACTTTCAACGGTTGAGAGTCGGTTCCAAGTTGAACAACGAGGTGACAATACATCACGTGACCGAGTCGAAGTTTTATAAGGGACAGGTAGGTTATGACAGTTTTCTTTTATAGAAGTATTAATCCCACAGAACAATAAATACAGTAGAAGTGGATAGTTAGCATCTGACGCGTGCCAACAGTACGCTTCGTTACACCTACTTGAGCTCAGTCCGCCATTTTGGCTTTGTATGATATGGTTGTATCATTCTTTCGCGAAAATTGTCTAAAATCGTGGAAAAATGCTTATTGTGCTGTTTTGGAGTGCAATAATGATAGTAGTAGATACAAGTCTTATTTTAATTTTCAATTTTCTGTTTGTCCAATTGATTTTTTGTACCATAACAAACGGAAGTAAACATTATCCCAGAGCAATATGGTCGAGTTTTATCTTTTGAAGAACTGAGTAAACATTTAGAATTTTCCATGCTAGTAGCGAACGAAAGTTTATCAAAAAAATGCTTCATGGGTGTTTTGTTAATTTGAAACAGAATTAATCAAAATGGAGTTCGTTAAGCAATGTGTGCGTTAAAGAAGACATCTGTCGTCAAGTAGATACTACTTTATAAGTATTAGTTCGGTTGTTAATCGTTCGTCGTAGTCCAGCTACAGGCCGCAAGATGGCAGCACTTTGAATAAAATTTCAATATAAACTCGAAATATCGTAACTTGCAATCAGTGTTGGGCAAAATTTAATTTTTGTGGCAATTAAAGATTGACAATTGATTAATTGTCAATTGCGAAACAGCAATTAACGATTGATCAATTGTTAGTTGCGAGAACCGCAATTAACAATTAATCAAACCCCAACCGGGTCCCCAACCGGGGGCCCCAACCGGCCCCCTAACCTGCCCCCAGCAGGCCTCCAACAGGCCCCCACAACCAACGCCCTAACTCACCCCCATGTGCCCTATAAATTTATCATAATTGTCAGTTTTAATAGTTAATTGTTAATCAAAAACATTGAAAAGATTGAAAATTGATTAATTGTAGATATTTGCGATTAACGATTGATCAATTGTTAGTTGCGAGAACCGCAATTAATAATTAATCAATTGTTAATTGCGGTTTTTGTTAATCAAAAACATTGAAAAGATTGAAAATTGATTAATTGTAGATATTTGCGATTAACGATTGATCAATTGTTAGTTGCGAGAACCGCAATTAATAATTAATCAATTGTTAATTGCGGTTCTCGCAACTAACAATTGATCAATCGTTAATTGCTGTTTCGCAATTGACAATTAATCAATTGTCAATCTTTCCCAGTTTTTTAATCCCAGTTGGGGGCCCCAATAGGGGCCCAGGGGCCCCCAACCGGGCCCCCAACCGAGCCCCCAACCAGGGCCCCAATCGGGGGCCCCAACCGGGGGCTCCAAACGGGGCCTCCAACCGGGGCACCCAACGGGGCCCCCCAACCGGGCCCACAACCGGGCTCCCAACCGGGGTCCCCAACCGGCCGGAATTGATTTTAATTGCAATTAAAATCAATTCAATTGAAATGAATTGCAATTAAAATCAATTGCAATTAAAATAAATTGCAATTAAATCAATTGCGACGCGTCGCAATTGATTTAATTGCAATTGATTTCAATTGAATTGATTTTTTAATCTGATTGAAATTTAATTGATTAACGCCCAACACTGCTTGCAATAAACGTATTGAACTTTCAACAATATAGCGACAGGGTTGAGATTGAATTATTTCAATTTTAGAATTTGTTACATCTTTTTAAATTAGAAACTATGACCAATCATTATCAAGATTTCACAGTGTTTATCATTTGTTTGTTTCTGTTTTCGCGACATCTGTTCCGATAGTAATCGAGGCTTCAGGCACTTCCATTGTTTTTTTTTTGTCTTCAGTGGGTACAACTATTACAATGGAGACTGCTCGCACCTCTCGTCACGCCCTACCTGAGACGTGATCAAACTGTTCATAATTAACAATGTAATCCATTCAGGAACCACCGTTCGCGACCCCCGCCGTGGAAGAGTCGCTGTTTTCGTGCCCCTTGGGCAGCGCTCCCCCTGCGGGGGCCCCCGGCGGTGGCTGGCCGGAGGGTCTCTACGGACCCAATCCTGCTGTTGTCAACAACAACAATACCACCGCCACTACTACCACCACCACCACCACCGGTAAGTAACCGCGACTTATTCGCTCTGATAATGTTCTCTTGTGTCAAGAATTGGCTTCCTCTTAGAGAGCTTGTCCAGGCTAGCACACACTCTTTGATAATGGAACTATTTTAGTATTTGTAGAGCCCCTTGTACAAAAATTCGTCCAGGGAAGTACAGCCATCTTACCTCTTTCAGCCGCCAAGCAGTAATGTAAGCATATACTTTAGCACGGATATAGGAAGCAATAAACAGAACTAAAGACGATAAAGTATTAAAAATATATTTAAATAGTGGTGCTCTTGCACATACCATATTGCATTTTGTTTTTATCAAAAATTATGGTATTAAAGTTAAATTATTAATTATGGTAAATGACAACCTGACCGCCAGTTCGATTCTCGGTAGGACCAGGATTGCTGATTACAAATGTCAACAAGAACAATGAAAACTTATTTTCAGGGCAAGAAGACGTTGAAGTCGGTTAGGGTTGGGGTGCATTTACATTCATTTCTTAATTTCTCAGCTACAACTCAACCCACCACTATGTCGTCGACCAGTTCTGCTGTCTCAGCCGGCTCGGTGGGTTCGGGTGGCTCAGTCGGCTCGGGTGGTTCAGGTATGTATTATCCTACCTACGTGCGCTGTCGGCGGCTGTCGCTCATCTAGACACATAGACAAAAACGCCTCTTTTCGTCGTTTAGAATTCCGTACCGCTAGGATGTGCGTATTAACCCCCTTTACACAGTCCTTGTACATGGTATGGAGCCCCTTAGCATACGGAGAGACGTTGGCTATCTTTCTGTGCTCTACCGTCTTTGTAATGGGTAGTGCTCTGAGGAACGTTTCGAACTGGTGCCACCGTCTCGTTTCCACCATAGCACTCACCGCCAAACTGCATTAGATTAGATTAGATATTGTAGTGATATTAATAATTTGAGTTTAGATTACTAACGACATGTTTCGTTTCAAATTATTATTTTTAATTCTGGCTGATTTTTATTTTGTTATTGTTGTTTCTAAATTGCTGTAACGCCGTGGTAAATACCGTACAAAACGAACGGAATCACATTTCATCGGTAATTAAATAATAGATATGTAATTTTTCAATTTTCGTTCATAATAGCAAAGCTCAAGTTGCACTGGTCAAATTCGGGCTGGCCAATCGGAGCGCAGTTGTCACCGTAATGATTTGGCAGAATAGTTTTCAAACAAATTATAACACATTTCGTCTCAATTTCTGGTTATATACTCGATGGTCCGTGTAAAGGCTAGTCGCGCAGGATAGACCGCGTGAAACTTGCGCGTGTTGGAGTGCGCAATCTTCTGTGTCTATGTAAAGCCCGCTATTCACTCTCTTCATAAAAAGGCGCAAGAAATATTTTTTGTGAAATAGATCAGAAGGCATACAATTTCATACATTCTTCTTCGTCTTAACTACCAAAGATGAAACTGTCGGAATCAATTAAACCAAGGCCAAAATGTGTGAATAGCTGATATTTTTCTACTTATACATATAAGAGGAATCTCATTTGCTGAACGTGCCTTTAACCTAGCAATGAATGTATCGTGCAGGTGGCACTGCCAACTCAGCCGGGGAGTCTCCCCGCTGCAGCTCCCGAGGGTCGCTGCAAGGTCTGCAGAACGACGACGATGGCGGTTACGGCGCTGTGGGCACTCGGGCGGCTGCCAACCGTCCAGGTACACCACATTCACTGTTCTATCTTTTTGTTGGACTATTTAAACCTGGTATTACAAAAAAACATTTTTTTTCTCAAGCGAATTAAAACTGTTTTTTTTCTGAAGTATTTTTTTTTAAAGTATGAAAATTAGATGCCACAATAAGAAGAAAAAAAAGAAGATAAAAATATGTCTAGGGCTTTAATTACACGTTATCTGTTTTTGGAATGAACTTGTAACAAAAGCTCTCAAGCTCGGTATTATCCCTTGACCTCTCCTGTTAGTATTCCCTGAACCATAATAAAATTGACTCTCAAGTAATGCGTAAACAGCAGAGATCGGCGTCAGAGTATATTTATCTTAGACTACCAAAGTATGTGTAATAAAGTAGATAATACTTCCCTTTGAAATCTCAAACAACCGTACTACCACTGTACAATAAAATTGCACTAGCCCGGAGGGCTAATAGAGGATAAGCTAGACATCCTCCCGTACCTCCAGTCACTTAGGTTATTGGGAACTTTAGAGACGCTGTTTTTCGGCGTCGGAAAATGAGCGTGCCTTACAGCTCCGCTACCAATGGGGAGATTTGGTAGTCGACGGTTCAGCGGTGGCAACCGTTAGTTCCGGGAAGTGAACGTGCCTACAGCTCCTGTACCTATCTGAAAAATAGGGAGGGTGCTGTACGTGCACCCGGGGCGGCTTACCAAAGACACTAGCCTTCTGAGAACCGGATGAAGTCCATGCAAACTGGCTGATCTATTTATTTATATTTTAAACAACTTATAACTAAACATGTAAGTCATAGTCACAAAAAAGGTTGAGTCGATCACCGGCCAAAGGTAGGATGCGGAATTGGGACCACAGAGCTTTGGGCGGTGACCGCCTTCAAATAAGCAACCAACGGATGTTAGAAATTTTGGTTCTGTGTTACTGAACACGTCAATATCATTTGTTCTGCTTAAGAATTCAATTACGGCTAGGGTGTCGAAGAATGGTGTCGGTCTTAGTGTCATTGTGCTAGTTAAATGTAAGTTGAACAGAGGGTATTTGCGCTGACGAAAGACGTAACGAGATTGGCGGGATAAAAAAGGAATTTGAGCCAATAGAGGAGGGTTAATTATACAGGGTGTTGATTTGCATTCTCGGCATATTTAAAAAATTAATAATATAAATAATGCCAAATCATCTAAAAATATTTTAAAAATATTCTGTTCAATATTCTGGCTAATTGTATCTAGTAAAGTTTTGTAAAAATGTCCCGCAAAGTGTACTCACCGCGGAGGACAGTGACCCCGCCACTCGCTTCACCGAGCGATACGGAATCTTTCTCGTTCGCTTATTTACCCATTTTTAAATCATGTTTATGTACTAGTATTGTTATAATTTACTAATTATTTACATGAGTTAGAAAAGTTGACTGAAAAAAGATTTATTGTAATTTAGGTTTGGTACTTACCAACTTTAGGTTACATGAAAGTAGTGTTAGAAGTACCTAGCTCCACAGCTGGTGACAGGCTCCGTGTCGGAGCCAGCCACAAATATGCAAAGTTTCGTTTCAACTTAGCACATTCTTCACAACAGAAAACGCAGAAAGAAACCAAAGACGATTTTTGCCCGCAATTTTTCGACACTCGTAATCTGCGTAAACTAAATGTTTCACATCATGCCATAAGAACACACTTTATGGTAATGCACATGGTAGCGGTTATTTTTGCACTAACTCTTGTTTACATCACACACAAACCACGTTGAATTTCGTGAGAAACTAGAATGTATGCGCGATGAACGCAGACGCAATACGCAAGGTGGACTGATGATCTACCAATCACGCGCTCGATACGATTCACCCCCCGTCTCTACTCGTACCCTGCCGCCAAATAGAACTAAAATGCATATTTTCTGCGCATACTGCGCATAGGACCATTGTTCAAATGGTTGCCGGTACCCGTGCCACGTGTATTGCAAGTCAATGACCTTTGGATCAAGTTTGGTTACCGCAATTAAATAAAAATTTAGGATCTTTTTTTTTATTTATTTTTTTAGTGATTTGGGTTCAGTTTCGGATATAGAATGACCTCTGTAAATATGGCGAGAATGCAAATCAACACATTGTATATATCCTCTTATTAGGTTAAAAATATATTTTAGGAGCGCCAGTTTTCGCCTGGTCTCAAGCGATCTGTACGATACCATACCCAAAATAAAGGGTGTAGGGTACATATACGGATAGTACCCATAAAGTTTTGCTTTACAAATATCTCAAAAATTATTTCTGGATTCGTTCCAACATTGCAATATAGAGTTTGTTGTGGGGATTCTACACTGCGCACGTAGCTTCTAATATACTTCGAACAAAGGCGTTATATAAATTACAAATTGCCTGTTAAAAAACTTAGATTGCCGCTTGATGAAGCCTAGACTTTTCCAAGCATTATTATATATATCGATAATATGATCGTTAAATCACGAACAGACTTCACACTATTCAAGGTCGTGCCACCGAGGCTGTACTCACTGAGGATTGGAGCTCTCCGGGAATAAGATCTGTGGTTAGGATCTGACTTAGGTGATCCCTGTGCTTTCCGCATAGCCAAGAGTTTGATGAGGAGGGTTACTATAAACAAAACTTATGTATAAAAATATAGGGCTGTACTTTAAAATAATGAAAAAAATCTCTTCTTTCAGAATCAAGCGTTTTCCTGCCTGACCGCAACATAACCAACTTATCAACACTGGAAGCGTCCGAGAGAGACATTGAATCCTTCAAACGCTTCGAATTCTACTTTGAGCCACCGCAGCATAAGCCGCGTGTGCAACTCCACGTCAGCGACATCGCTGCCGCCCTTCGGCATAACCAAAAGTAGATATACTTTTGCTCTACAAATACAATGGACTCAAAACTTGAATAATTTATTGTAAACACTAATTATTGAAGACTTAGTCTCTACAAAAACGTTAAATTATAATCGCCCTTGTTTGTTGACTTGGCCTTCAGACCAAATATGTGCGCACGATGCGTTCTGTAAGATCGTTTATGCACTACGTCCAATTCGTATCAGACCCTGTCAAGTAAGTTAAGCTATTTGACTAAATTCAAAGATGCATGATGCGAATGAAGCTTAATACTTTACATTGTCGTTCAATTATCCAGTATTACTTATTTGACAGTAATTGTTTCGAATGGATGTTGGACGGAAAACGACAGTAACCCCGCAGTTCCGAATCCGAGAAATGACGGTCGGAAATGTCACTGGACTGGACTGGAATTAGTACACAAGCGACATCAGAATTGAAGTCTCGGATTCAAAACGAATACGAATAGGATGCAGTGCTCAAACGCGCTTACGGTCTTTTGTTACTTCGACACTTGTATCTCAATATACATTGACTAATTAAGAGCAGGCAGGCCATTGGTCGGTTGTAAATTGTTAACACTAAATAGACATTGTAAAAGACGGAAATTATTATATATTTGCAAGGATTTGACAAAATACGAATGTGACTTAAAAATAAATGCTCATTTATATATAAGTCGGTCAATTGAAACGTTTAGGTGATTGACTACTCATCGTTGTACTCCTGTCTCGAGCGACTTCATGAACTTCATAGTATCACAAAGAGTCATAAGTTATGACTCTTTGTGATACCAATTACACCGTCGTTTACACGTTGTTCCGAGCGACTTCATAGTTTTTGACTCTTTGTGATACCAATTACAACATCGTTGTAATCTGTTGTCCCGAGCGACTACATAGTTAAGTTTTAACTCTTTGTGATACCAATTACAAAATCGTTGTAATCCGTTGTCCCGACCGACTTACCAGCTACAACATCTATTTACCTTGCTGTCCTGAGCGACTTCATAGTTAGCTTATGATTCCTTGTGATATCAACTACGACACCGTTGTAGTCTGTCGCCTCGAGAGACGTCTTATACAACTTTTAACTCTCATATGATACGTTCATTTTCTTTAGTAATTAATTTAGTTATGGACTGATAAAAGTGAGTTGTTATGAATAGACTTAACGATATTTATTATCGAGTCGGTTCCGTGCAATGGCACTGTCGACAATACGTGGTTTTACACCTTTAGACCTTACGTGTTTTACACCTTTGACCTTGGAGTGTTGCTAAAATAATTTAGCAGTGATGACAATTTGATTGTTGGTGATGAGGATGGTTCGTGCTGAACTCAACGTTGTGCAATTGACTGATGCGCGTGTTTTTATAATGTAACTTACGTCGCAATTGAAAAATAACAGTTCAAGTGTAGTTTGATTGCAACCCGTGCGACTGCACAGCGACTATAAATTCTGTGTCTCTAGTGAAAAGGGGTACAAGTAAAAAAGCTAACTTTACAAGGACATGCGACGAAAATGCTTAACGTTTAATACCATATTACGCTTTAACTGTTTTTGTAGTCTCCTTGTAAAGTTGGTATTTTTTACTTGTACCCCGTTTCATTACAGTCACAGAAATAACGGCTGATTCGTAGAAAAAGTGGCGTGCAACTCTGTTACTTTGCATTTGTGATACTGTTTGAATCTTGCTATATTTAATAGCTGTTTTGTACGTTTCAAATTGCGTAAACGTAACAGTATTGCACCAACACCATTTGACTGCAAATTTTACTTATCAACTGTACGTTGATGACGACTATAATCAACGAAAATTAATCGTTGATTAGTGATGATAAAAATTGATTGACTTTAGTTGATGATGTTGATAGTAAAGTGAGTATTTAGTGGCACTATAGCAATCTTGTACCAGTATATAGGAAGGCATATTGCAGGTTGTAAGTTTTAATTTAAGTAAAATGTATATTATAGACAAAATATGATTTTTTATTTCACCCTTTCCCTTGAAGAAACAGGATAATAATAATAATTGTTTATTTCAACATAAAATTAATTTAAGTCATTACATAGTAGGGAACAAACTTACATAATAGTGCTTAACAGTGACTGATTGTTGACCAGTCGATCAACATCTAGACCCCACAAACGATCTGTGCTAGCGAATAGTACTGTAGTCGCCACGACGGGCCAGCATCAATCGTATTTGAGACAATATAGCTTACGAGTATTCAGAAAGGTAGAACAGAACTAGAACACGACGCGGTAACAATAATATGCACGGGTCCGCAGCCATATTTTTAAGTGAAGAGCGCGCTACTAGTGATTGATAACAATACAGTTTTTTTTATTTTTTTTTATTTATTTATTTCAGGCAACTAGGACCCATAGATACATACCTTACAGACTAACATACATATAATATAACAATAATATAATAAAACAATAACAGAAATATTAAATAAATACCTTACGGACTAATCATAAATACAATATAACATGATAATATACATATAACACTGTTTATTTACACGTATGTACTTCGACGTGTGACGCAACGTGGGTGTCCGGTAGCCGTCCTCGGAAACGCCGGTATATGACACCCTTCGGCCAAAAGTCTTCTCTCATGAAGGTCGACAGGTGTTGAGTTGGTACTCGCACCACAAATGAACTAAAATTCACATTGTGGCGCGACTCCAACCGCTCGACCCTCAGGTTTGCATTGGCCTTCACTCGCATGTACTCCACAACATCCGCAGACTTGGTGGAGTGTAGACGCGACACGTATAACAACGTCGTCGGTACCGCTGGACGCAATAAATGATTCGAGCCAGTCAGGGCGGTGCCACTAAGGTTTCGGCTGATGTTCTTCTTTTTCTTTTCCACCTTCCGAAAGCCGTCCTCGTCGCACTGATCAACTCGTCTCGGTGGTACTGACGACGCAGCTCCAGATACGAGTTTCTTTTTCAGTTTTCCTATTTTATTGTGAAGTGTATTAGATATTATGATCATGACTGTACAAGAATATTATCAGGTGGAGCACGAGGACTTGTAAGTACCCCGTGCAACAACCCAGGTGCAGCACGGGTCCGCAGCCACTCTGACGTCCCAAAACCAGTAAAGTACAACTGTTCATTTGGGACCCAGAAAAGAAAGGGTATAGTTTGAAAAACAATTAGTGCGTTTAAAAGATACTTAATACTATGTTAGTTTAGGAGTATAGTGTGGTAAGAAATTGGGGAGTAGGTGTTGTGTATTTGAGCCTGGGGGTCTACTCTCGATCTCCGTCCGACATCCGTCCGAAACAATTATCGCCAAATAAGCAATACTTGACCAAATGAAAAGACGCGTGATGCGAAAGAATCTTCATACTTGACACTTGTCTTTTAATTTTGTCGAATATTACTTATTTGACAGTAATTGTTTCGGACGGAGATCGAGAGTTGACCCCCTTCGAAAGTGCGTGTGTGTAAGTGAGATAAATGATGGTGTGTTATAGTGGTGATTTTGAATGCCGACAAGGACAATCGGGGGCATCTTAACAGTATATCAAGAAGATGGAAGGTCTGAATTATATGTATAAAAACAGAAAAGTTACATTTCATTGTAAGGCCCTGGCTTCGGAGCTAGGTTCAATGATCTGTGTTAAGGAAATCAATGTCTTCTCTCGTGATTAGTTACTCTTATTTATTTCTGGCAGTGAATGTATCTGCTATTAATAGGATATCTACTAATATATGTGTGTGTGTATCAGTGTATGTGTTTGTGTGTGCGTTAGGGTTAGTGGTTATATTGAAAACTTATGAATAAATAGAATCTATAGAATGTAATCGTTAAGTGTGGCCCACTTCTGCTGGCTCGATTTTTTTCGTTCCATACAATGAAATGATCTTTACATGAAAATGAGTCGTTTAGCACTAAAAACAATTTGATCAGTTTTATTCATTTTTATGGACAACTCACACTTGACCATATAATGGCTATGCCATTACATTTTTATTCAATGAAAGGATAGTTTTATTTATAGCAGTTTTGTTATCTGTTAATTTATTGTTACCTCTTACAGTAGAAAAACTAAAGCCTCTGTATTTATTGTAATAAAGATAATATCTCTAACAATGGCGTGCTGTTCCATTCGGTGGTGTAGGGAAAAACAGCAAAACAACTTGTGGGACTATGTATTTACCTAAAGTAAACTGTAATGTTTTTACATTATTAAATAATAATAAATCTAATTACATACAATACAATACACTTACATACAATAACAAACAAAATCAAATTTCATCGGTAATTAAATATGTAATTTTGCAATTTTCGTCCGTTATAGCTAAGCTCAAGTTAACATTATCTTATTTGTAAAAAAAATGTAATTGACAAGACAAATAAATTTAAAAAAAAAAATTGGCCGGTTTAAAGTGAAACAATTGAGGATATCCGTCAATTGTTTCGAATTTAGGCTGGCCAATCGGAGCGCAGTTGTCACAGTAATGGTATGACCTTAGAGGACGGAAAAAAAATGAAAGGAGGCTGCCCTAACTACAAAATAAACGTGCTTATAACCAAAATCTGAAAGTTACAAATGGCGGATTTCCTTAGTGTTGTACCATAATCTATCGATAAGTTATTATCGACATGCAAATGTATGGCTTGAATGTTGAAACTGTTTTTTTTTGTTTCTTTAGTTTACTGTAACCAAAGTATGCCTAAACAAACACAAGTCTAATAATTTAATCTCCAGTGGTATATTTTTATTAAGCCGAACGATGGCAAGGCAAGGCAAATAGGCTGTCTATACGTTGGTATTGGCGTTTACCCAGCAACGTTGGACTAACATGTCATTGTATCGCAGGCTTTAAAAAAATAAGTCATTTTTACTAGTTAAGAGTTTACTAGGAACTGAGAATAACTAGTAAATGAGTCTTGTTTAATCTAAATTGAACATAAAATTATTTACCAATAAATCTAATGATGGAATAGCATTGTCATGTAATCTAGTTACATTCAAAGTTCTGTTAAAATTTGAAATGAAGATGGTCTTTGATCCAACGTTTGTTATCGGCAGTCCTATGATTTCCATCCATTCTCTCTTCCTTTTTTCATTTGTAGGAAAACTTGAAATAATAAAAATAATAATAATAAAAATCTCGTATGAATTGTATGACAGAATAGTTTTGAAACTAATCAAATTACATTTCATCTTTGTTTCTGGTTTAGAGGATGGAAACAAATAATAGTCTAATGTTGACTGCAATCACTAGCTCGCAAGCGGAAGCACTTTTGCGCAATTAATTGTCATTTTACTCAGTCTTCAAAAAACACACTATACAGCCTCAAGGTGCAGTCGCGAGAAGGCTCGCGAATACTCGTGCATTCGAGCGACCGTGCGCGCCTTCTCGTCAGCCAGGCGAAATTGACGTTTGCGTTCCGCGGCAATGTAAATTAAGTCTAGGAAAGGTTACAGGAAGGTGGTATGGGGAAAGAAGTTAGAGCTTGAGGACCCGTAAGTATGTCACAGAGTCGGAGATTAGGGCCCAGATTGTTAATTGCCTTAACTGCACCTTTTATCAGGCCAAGATAATTTAAACTATTTTTGCACCAGATTTTTCCACGTCAGAACTTTAGAAGTTCATTAAGCTCATTTCCAAGATGGACAAATGTTTTAAAGAGTATAAATGTAGAACATGCTATAACAAAACATTGTTTTATTTACTTCTATAGATAATATTAGCGACTGCCATACATAATTTGAAAGCTAAATATTGTCCATGCTTTTAAAACTAAAAATATCATAATTTATTAACAAACATTAATGCAATAATTAGGTCAGTTCCTATTTTTTATACAAGTTGGAATGCCTAGCATAACATGTTTCTCGTGTTATGAGCTTCATTTAATTTTGTAAATGTAATATAGTCAAATGTAATAATAATAGTTGGTGCTAACATTTGCGATAATTGTTTGACGCAGGACAATAAATGAAAATACAGTGTACTATTAAAAAAAAATCACATTTATTCATATTTCACAGTATGGAGTTTACAGGACAAAAAATACAATAAAGACAATTTGTACTTAGCAACTATATGCGTAATTAACTACGCAATATAATAAATATTTAACCGTGTATGCAGTGAAACTGATCATAGTACAGACGGCTTCAAAATGGTTAGCAAGTTCAGTGTTCACTTTGTTGCTATTGAATATCGTCAGAAAAATCTTGTTGAAATGATCCCGTGTAAAACTGTCACCTCTCGGTAGGCCTGTATATGACCATAGACAAATACGTTTTGTATACAAAACTGAGGGCATAGTTGCATAAGCCTGAAGAATGAAATTATATTTATTACATTTTAGGAAGCTACGGGCTGTAGGATTGTAACAATACAGATGTTCAGAAATTTTGGTAATGTCCGGGGCTAGTGGCGCTTGGCGTGCGCGGGGTTGAGCGGGCTGGTGTCGCGGCGGCGCTTGCGGCGCTGCGGGCCCAGCGGCACCATCAGACCCGCGTGCGCCTGCGCAGCCAGCAGCATGCCCAGCTGGCACACCGCCTGCAACCATCACATTCTATTCTTACATTTCACTCACTTTTATTTCTATTAATATTTCATTTCATTTTTAACCGACTCCAAACAAAGGAGGAGTTCTTAATTAGACTATTGTTTTTGTACATATGTTACGCAATTTGTGAACGGATTTTGATGATACTTTTTTTGTTAGAAAGAGGGCCTTTCGAAGGTTTAGGACCACAATGAGAAATAACCACAATTAAAAAGGACCAATTCTTGAATTGATATCTTCTTGAATTGACCACTTCTTGAAGTGACCATTTTATTTTTTAATTATAAATTAGATTTTTTATTATTTTTAGACCCTTTCGCCAATTTAGGACCACGCCCAGACATTTATCTAAACTAATTACGTTTGAAGATATGATCACACATCGATAAATCAATAAGCACACTCCACTTGTATTCTATAATTAAAATCTCTTTATCTGTTACTTATCATACTTTTTAAAGAATCGGCCACTTAGTAATCTACGATTAGTAAGAAGATTTGAGGAATCTGTTGTCTTTTAATTGACATTACCATTCCTAGATATTCCTGTCCTGCGTTAGTTGCGACGGCGAACAAAGAATTGGTAATTGCATTAAATCAGAAAGGAAGAGAGACTATAATATGGGGTAAGAACCGATATAACTTCAGTTTACAAAACATATGCATGTGCTCCGGAATCTAATTAAAAGATTCGTTTACCTTAGTTAAACGAAATCGTGGTACCATGATTTGGACTTAGTTCTAAGGTTAATATTAACCGGAACTAAGGGTTACCTCTTCGAACATTTCCTTGGCCATTGTGTAGACGCTGTGTTCGCTGCTGTTGTACATCAAGGCGTTCGACAACAGAAGCAGGACGTCGCGTTGGAACTCCGCTGTCGTCCTGTAAATTGACAATGGAATAATAAAAACTTTATTGAAAACACAGAAATAACTAAAAAAAAAATTTTTTTTTAAATAGACACGCACTTGGACAACTACAAATTACACGCAAACTCGCGAGTTAAATAAATGTAGGTAACACAAATATTTCTTCCGGTCCGAGAACCGATCCCGGGACCTCTGCGTGACATACCAGCATGGTAACCGTTCGACATGGAGGCAGTTAGGTAGTTAGAAATAGGTTCAGAAACGTGTCTAGCTCCCAAACTAGGATTTCCTGTACTGTGGGTAGCTAAGTCTCACGTACCTCCGTCAAGTATGTTGCCTTGAAATAGCAAAACTATATTACAATATAATTATTATTTTCATCAACCCATATTATACGACCGATGTGTACAGATTTTGACGACTTTTTTTTTGTCGGAAAGAGGGTACCTCAGTATTGGTCCCATTTAAATTTGAAGAAAATGTTCCACCACGAAGGGTGGCAAACTAGGGGATGAATTCGGTTTCGCGCACTTTCCGGTAACCAATTTCAATGACACTTGGCAAGTTGATATATTTCCACGAACTTTTCAGATCGGGTTTTTTTTTTAAGAACAGTTATAATAATTATTTGAGTGGTAACACGTTAGATCACATCTTCTAATATTATTATTTATTAACTAACATCTTATTTTCCAGTTGTTATTTATTATGTATAAATTAGTAAAATGACCGTCTGTTCTGCTGTTTTGTTTTATCCCTAATAAAATAAATAAATAAATGTTAAATTCTGTTAAAAAACGGAGTGACTATTACCTGATGACCCCTGCTTCGATATTCCGCCGTATCGTGGTGAGGTCCATCGGTCGTTTGATGACCATGCTGTAGCCCGGGGCCTCCTCGTCGGTGATTGGTCGGAGGAAGATCGACGCGTACTTGTGCGCGCATAGTCTGCCATATTTCATTTCATATTATAAATTTTCATAAGACAACACAGATGGCGCTACAGATCGTAAAATAAAAGTGCATTGTGTTAACAATAGGACTGGTATATTCGGTATAAAGACAGAGACTCCACTGTTCGTCGTATTACGAGCCTATCGAGTTTGCGAATAGACTCGAGTTCGACATTAGTGCTCGAGTCTATTTATGTAACCAGTCGCGCTCGAGTCTGGCAAGTACATATTAAGCGGTGTGGTGGCGTGATGTGTTAAACTGTAGTTTAAATAAGCATTAACATTTTTTTTAAATCACTACCTATTGGGTTTTTGTTTTTTATTTAATTCGTGGGTAATAGTAGTTGTTTAGTAAAATTGAACCCTACCTGTTGTACTCGAGACTTTGTAGAGTAGAAGTGGGTACGAGACGAGTTTTGGAACTTGAATTTTGTTCAAAACTCGAATTATGACTCGATCGATGACTCACGCTCTATTTAGGCCACCGAGCCGTGCAAAATTTAGTCGAGTTTATAAATGTATGTGCTGGTTTATATAAATAAATGTATAAGGGCCGACAGTCGCCGGTGGCTGACGTTAAGGCGAGTGCCGCTCGCCGTGACGTCATACTAGACCGTGTCGCCCGCGCGTCTCGTCTCAAGCGCATATAAAACCGGTTCGCAACAAAGACAAAAAGCCGTTTGAAACTTTTTTTTACCATATTAAGTGACTGGACAAACAAGACATGCGCCTGGTGGTAAGCGACACGCCTGTCCATAACAGTTGCAGTGCCACTCAGAGCTTTAAATTGCAAAGATTTGAGGGGCACTGCCACTGCGCCCGTCACCCTGAGACATAAATTGAAAAGTCCCATGTGCCTGTAATTTCACCAGCACCCTTAACCCTTCAAAACCGGATCATAGTAATGCTCGCATTACAATATCAATACAAGGATTCGCAAGCGCATATCGTCGGCGTATTGTAGAAAGGGCGAAATTGCCACTTGGATATTTTGTAATGATTGTTTTAAAATTCAATTTTGGTTTAAATTAAGATTAAGTTTTAATAATAACGCACACACTCAACATAGCCCCGCACTAGGGAAACCCTGTGTCGCGGGTGCCATGGACACACACATAGACAAACACAAATTACACCCAAACTCACGAGAGAAATAAATGTAGGTCATACAAATATTTCGCCCGGCCCGGGAATCGAACCCGGGACCTCTGCGTGGCAGTCCGGCATGGTAACCGTTCGGCCACAGAGGCAGTTAAAATTGAATTTAAAACAGGACGTAAATCGACTCCTCCTACATAAAGTATCGTATGTCGAAATTGCCAAGTTTACAGGGAAGCGTTTTAAAGTTTTGAATTCACTGAAATGAACATAACACGTGACTTTAGCATTTCTCAGTTTTATTTGGCAAAGCTCGTTACTCACATAGAGCATTATAAAATCCTAGATATCGGTTTGATGAAGAATATTTTATAATTTTATACTGTCATCTGACCCGCCCAGTCTCACTTTAGTTTACTTGCTTGGTGACCCACATCTGCGTTAGTATAAAAGTATAAAATAAATTGTGGTTGTTCATCTATCATACTTTACGTAGGAAGAGTCAAATAAGTATAAAATAAAAACAGTCGCAAAAACTAAAAAAAGCAATATGGAATATTTTCTCGAAACGTCGTTTTCGCTTTTTCTACAAAACACCGACGTTATAGAAATTCTGTATCTGTAGTTCAGTTGGTAAGTTCGGTAGCTACGGTAAGGCAACAGACACTGGTTTGTGTCCAGGCTCCCAAATCTGCTATTTCCTTGAAACCACGTCATTGTATTTTTTTACCATGGCCACACACACATAGACAACCACAAATTACACCCAAAGTCATGAGATAAATAAATGTAGGCCATGCAAATATTTCTCACGGCCCGGGAATCGAACCCGGGACCCCTGCGTGGCAGTCCAGCATGGTAACCGTTCGGCAGTCAAACGTCTTTAATGTCTCTTTCGGTAGATATGACTATCCTATTATGACGTCACATGTTGTACCCCGTCTGGTACAGACCTGCTATAGACGAGCATGACGGACTTCTTCCAGAGGCGATGTTGCCGTTCCGCGTCGTTGGCACTGGGTGACTCCGGCGCACTCGCTTCTGCAGCGCTCTCTGAGCCCGAACACGCTGCGGACGCACATACAATATCACTTTAAAGCCAGTCTGTACTTCAGAGGGACATGTCGATGGCCAGGCCGAAGTTCAGAATGAAACATCGAAACACAAACTGAAGTTCAGAGTTACAATCCAAAGCTAATTGGAAGTTCTGAAATGTCCAAAGCCAGTCTGAAGTTCAGAATGAAATGTCGAAAATCAATCTGAACTTCAGAGTGAAACATCGATAGCCAGGCTGAAGTTCAGAAATCGAGCGTAGTACGTCGCTTCTGTTGTTAAATATAATAAAGTCAAACTAAAACCACTCACGTCGTGAATCAGGTTTCTTCTTTCTGGAATAATCCCTTTTCTTCTTCCCGTCTTTCTCTTCCTCGCGGCTCAACTGCAAGAACGTAGCCACGGTTAGGCGGGAAATTACCAAACATCACTTTGAATTTAACGGTAAACTCTGTTTTCTTTTCGGGAAGGAATAGATCTTACTTAAATGTTGTAAAACTTGCGAGAGACTGGAGTCTATATTAGGCAATAAAAAGATTAGTAAATTCTGCGTAATTCATTGAAAGACAGGCGGTATAGCACTTATTTAGATACGTTATAATAAAAAATAAAAAATGGAGATCTGTAAACTTTGCCTACCCCCTTGGAAGATAAGCGAGATCACTTGTCTATAAGTACATATGTAGCAAAAAAAATTTGAATAACTGATGGTCATTAGACTCTACCTGCCCTACTGGACAACAAGCGTCATAAGCAGGCATTTATTTGTGTAATAAAAATATAAAGAATTGGAGGTCAATAGATTCCGCCTTCCCCATTGAAAGATAAGCGTTATAGTATGTATTTATTTGTGTAATATAAAAATAGAAAGAATTGGAGGTCAGTAGATTCTGCCACCCTCATTGAAAGATAAACGTTATAGTACGTTTTATTTAAATTAATTTTTTTGACTAACAGTTTACAATTTGTGTACAAGATTATCGTACAAAATAATCACTTAAACCAGCAAAGTTTCCACAAATAAACATAACTTAAAAAAGAACGAAAAATTAATTGGTATTTTTTAAAATATAATCTGTAATAACTGAAAGTCAGTAGACTCTGCCTCCCCTACACGAAGATAATAATGTAAATAAGACGCCTCACCTCCATAGGGGTGTCGTCATCCGTCTCAGTGTGTGTCTCCTCGGTCTCCTGTTCATTCGGAGGCTCCTCCTTCACGTCGACAGGAGCTGACGGCTCCTCGCGAAGGGAAACCATGTCACGGAGAGGTATGGAGTCCTTGAAATGAAGTTATATTTAAAACGGGAAACAAAATTGGTATAATTATTAATACAAAAATCGAACACTCGGAAAAAATTCTTTCGATCCGGCCGGATTCGAACCGATGACTTTTTGGCCGTAGCGCCATATATGAGAAATCTGTGATATTTCGTCTGGCACGGTATGCTAGAAGACGTCGGTTCGAATCAAAATCGAAGTAATTTTTTCTGATTGTTCGGTCTTTGTATTAATAATTATAACAAACTAGTGGACTAATTTAACATTAAAATAATTGCATACCAATTCATTAAAAAGAAAAACAAAATTGGTTTCAAGAAAATTGTAAGTGAAAGGTAAATAAACGACTTTATATCCATAATTTGGAATTTAGATGTTTTATAAACATTGCTTCCGAATGCTAAAAAATCACGCAATGATAAATACGTTAAATTCTATTGTCGTTTGTTTTTTATTTAACGTTATGTCGGGGTTTTGTAAAAGGGCGAAAACGCCATTTTGATTTCTTTTCAGAGTAGCATGTTTTAGGTTTTAACGAAAATATTTCTGTTTTAAAATTCAATTTCGGTTTTAATTAATTTTAAGTTTTAAAATTGAATTTAAAACAGGAAGCTTTCGGCCCTTCTACAAAACTACGATGACATTTTATTTAATCTTTAAAGGTGCTATTCCAACGGTGAGACGAGACGAAGATTGAAATTTGTACGGCAAAATTTCAATTCTCTCATAGCGCATCTTCGGTGGAAATGGTCTGGATTGACGAGGATGGGCGACGCGAGAATTTAAATATTTGTTGATGTAATATTGAACCGTGTATAGGTTAAAGATTAACAAAAAATATAGATATTTAGCCTTACAGTAGAAGTGGAGTTTTAATTTTATATGACAGCTAACACTATACAAAAGAATGTTAATTTATGCAATTTTATGTATTCTGAACTGTTTTTCAAACTTTTACATTCGGCATCCGAACAGTCTACAGGACGAGATATTTTTTGTTTCATATAGTTGAAAGAAATCTAATGATATCACTTAGATGCAAATGGTCCTCAAAAAGTATTACTTTTCATCATTGACTTACAATTATATGGACGTCGGGTCCGCGCTAAAAAGTGTCCGAACTTATAGGGCGTTAAAATCGTATACAGAGCGTCAATCACGCTTTAGTCTTCTTTTGTTCGACTGACAGCGAAGCAAGCAAAATTAGACAGTACTGCGATGACATTACAATTTAAATTCAACGTTTTAGCTTTTTCATACTCCTTTACATGTCACTACGTTTAAATAGGTTGACTTGGGACATTTTTTTCCTGGTTTTTGTATTAGACCCGTCGTCCATTTATTTGTAAGTCAATGGTTTTCATGGTCAAATAATATAATCTAGACAATATATTTAAATTCAATTGAAGTAGCCGGAAAACTTTTTCTTCCCTTTTTGTGTACGTATACATAAAGAATTACACTCTGCAACGGAAACACGACTTCTCGCGATGGGTAGTAATATCAATCGCGAGATTGTGGAGTACGTACGGTTTCAGATTTAAAAAGGCTTCATCTGATTGTTCTTCGGTAAACATATTTAATATTAATAATTTACGGGACATGTTACATCAACCGCGTGTTTTTCGCTAGACGAACTGAACTCTTGCCTCGTCTCATCTCGCCTCTCTGGTGGAAAACCACCTTGATATTGTTTTTAAATGCCTAATTAAGAACTTCATTCCCTTTAAACGCTCTTTAGTAAAAATTGCTATTTGGCACTTAAGGCCTTTGACCTCTCAGCTACAGAAAATGATTCGGAGGCAAAGTATATTCTCTCTCTTCTTCATTTCAGTAAATATTGAACCTTAATCTCTAATTGTTCTCCACCATACCTCAGGATCCTCGACCTTGGCGTCATCACTTTTGTCTACATTCTCCTCTTTAGGCTCTACATGTTCTGTAATTTCTTCATCTTTAGCCTGTTCTGGTACTTCTTCTTGGGGAAGGGAAGCATCTGTTAATAAGATAATAAATAATTGCTTTTAAAAAACGTATTAATTTTAGTAAAGCATTAAATAATATGATAAAACATATTTCAAGAATTATTTTTGCACATTTCCAAAATAAAATGCAATTTTCAGTTAGTTCGAAACGTCTTAAAAACAGTTACGTGTTATATTATTACCTATTAATAGCCGAATTTCACTGAATTAATTCAATTTAATTTAAAAAGTAACGATTTTTTGGTTTTGACACAGATGTTAATATTGATAATATGATTATTAATACAAAGATCGAACACTCAGAAAAAATTCCTTCGATCCAGCCGGATTCGAACCGACGTCTTCTAGCTTACCGTGTCAGACGCTATAGCAACTAAGCCACGGAACGAACCAGCGGACCTCACGAATTTTTCTATGTGTTTGCGTCGTGTCTTTGAATTTGGTTTTTCAACGACTTTTTAGTCATTGATAATATGATTATAATAATATAATAATAATAACGCACACAGTCAACGTGAACTAGGGAAGCCCTGTGTCGCGGGTGCCATGGACACACACATAGACAACCACAAATTACACCAAAATTTACGAGAGAAATAAATGTAGGCCATACAATTATTTCTCCCGGCTCGGGAATCGAACCTGGGACCTCAGCGTGGTAGTCTGGTATGATAATTGTTCGGCCACGGAGGCAGTTTCCTTGAAAATCAAATAGCATGCAGGTGATACGAATGATTTTGGCTCATCTTCCGATGTTATAAACTATGAAGTCTTTTGTTTTGTTTTGCTTCAGAATTTTGTTATATAACTAAAGTTTGTGATTGTGATCATTTAAAATGCTTATTTATTATTTATATTGAACACTATATCGCTTAAATAAATGTTAATTGTTCTATCTAGAACTTGTTTTTTTTTAATAACATCAAGTGACGGGATGAACAAGTCGTGCGCCGGATGATAAGCGACACGCTTGTACACAACAGTTACAGTGTCACTCAGAGCTTCAAATTCCAAAGATCTGAGGAGCACTGCTACTACGCCCGACCTTAAAACCAATGAGACGTATTTTTTATAATAACACAAAAATTCACAAGGAAAATAAAATGTAGTGTAGTTTATATAGGTAATTCAGGTATTTTTTTCCAAATACATTAGCACCTCCTGTACAGCATCAACGCCCCCCAATTGTTTTTGAGACCCCTACCCTAGGACTCTACACTGCCCACTGGGGGTAGGGATCACAGACTCATAAACTTTCGAATCCATTTCCCATGAGAATCGTTAAATATGGTTACCGATATGTTCGGTTTACATCCCTATTTACGTTGCGATGACACGTGTTAAAAGGTGCCTTTAATTTTGTGACGACTATAATAGTTATCATGATAATGACCGTGATAATTATCTTGGATATTTATAAAATTAATTGGAACAACAAAGTCTATCAATTACGTATCAAAAAGTGTCAAATGTCAATCTTAAAAAGGGTAATCTATCACAGAGTCCAAGTCTTTTTTTTGTAATAATGTTCAAATTTTCATTACACCGAAAACCGAATTATAACGAAACAGTTGTTCTTTCAGGATATGTTGGATGTTTATCGCAAAAACACAATTAGATTAGTTTCGGTTAGGTTAGGTTTAAAAAAAAAGCATTTTCGTCTCAAAATTACTTTCGAGGTTATGAAATTTCGACAAAACGCTATTTCTGGAAAAAGTCATTTCGGATTACTGATAGGTAACCCTTAAAAAGTAACAAACCAAAGATTTTCGTAGTGTTTATTCAGTTTTTTCACCGTTTCTCATTTTTAGTTAAAAATTAATATCTTTAATTTTAATATATTTAATAATTATCAATGCTGATATGAATCAGGATTAGGATAGATAGAATAGGATTATTATCAAAGAAAATAAATATCTGATAAAAACATGTGCTAAACAGTAAATAAATAAATAAATAATAACGCACACACTCAACATAGCCTCGCACTAGGGAAACCCTGTCGCGGGTGCCATGGACACATACATAGACAACCACAAATTACACCCAAACTCACGAGAGAAATAAATGTAAGCCATATAAACATTTTTCCAGGCCCGGGAATCGAACCTGGGACCTCTGCGTGGCAGTCGGCATGGTAACCGTTCGGCCACGGAGGCAGTTAAAAAGCTAAACAGTCAAACCGATCTGATCTCAACCTAAAGAATTCCGTATAACACGAGTACTAAAAATATTTAGTTCAAAACTTACCTGGTGCTGCTGCCTCACTGGGGGGTTCCACTATCTGAGGTTCGGGAGGCAATAGTGTGGCCTCCTCGACTATAGGTTCCTCTTGTATCTGTTCTTGAACAGGCGTTTCGACGTCTGGAGTAGTTTGTTCGATTGTGCTATAAAAACAATGAAACTTTTGGTAGCACTTCACATGGCAATTTGTATTTGCGTATTTGGTACATTTGGCAAACAATCGCCATTTGTAGATAGTATGACAAACTATTTGCCTTATTTGCCTATTCGACAAATCTGGTAGATTTCTTAACTAACATGAAAGGAGCCAAATAGGCAAATACGCAAATAAACCGTCCACCTATGTTCATATACATTATTTTAACGCCTTATTTGGCTCATCATACTTGTCAAATATTGTTAAATACTTGTTAAATATTTTTATAATATCAAGTGACGGGACGAACGAGAGCGTGGGCCTGATGGTAAGCTACACGCCTGTCCATAACAGTAGCAGTGCACATCAGAAGTTTACAAGCTTGATTTCGAGATGTATTAGTTTGTGTAACTAAATATTGGGACTTTTTGTCGTGTAATAAATTAATTATTGGTTCATTTATTGTGTCGTTCAATAAAATGTAAGTTCATTTATTGGGTTGTTTAACCAAATACTGGTTTATGTATTGTGCTTTTCAAGTACTGGTGGTATTTAAACCATATAAAATAATTAATGAGTGTTTACGAAACTACGCGTAAAACATAGAGAAATATGAATCTGTGATAAAATACCTTTCTTGTTCAATCACTGGCTCGTCCTCCACACGAACATCTGTATTATCTTCTTTTTCAGCCACTGCTGATTGCACTTCTGTTTCTTTCACTTCATCTTTTATCTGGAATTAACAATTACTTACATAGATGAACTTATATACTAGATGCGACAAAGTAAAAATCAACCCGTTCCACCTTCGGAACGGTTTGTTTTATTTATTATAGACTTATAGCTAGTTGCGGAAACTTTCTTATAATCCGTCGCACCATTTATTTTACTTTTAATCGAACTCGATTACTAATAAATTAGTGATGTCGTAATGCGGTACCAATTCGATTTCTTATAACAAACAATCGATTTTATTTATGAAAAAGTGTTAATCGTAGTTTGAATACGTTCAAAAAAATGAATTCGTTGAACAACGATATAAAGTGAAATTTTCAAATATAATTCCATAAGACTACGCGCAAGTGTCACGCAAGTCATAGTATACCTTAATTGTCACACATTTGTGGAACACGTTGTTGGTTCATATTTATTTAATCTTGCTTGTTCAATGTTTGTTATTTGTTTAGTATGTAACTGTTTGTGTTTATCTGATAAACAAATAAGATAAAATAAAAATGAATTAAAAAAATTAAATGTCGTCACTCACTTTTTGTTCGTCCGGTTGAATAACCTTAATTTCAGTGGTGGGGAACTTGACTTCTGGAAAACCGATCTTGAATGCCGTGCTGTCCACCTCCGGCACATGCTGCTCGTCTGTCGGCGTCTCTATTGCTTGTACCTAAGTTACCAAGTTATTATATTAAAATTATTGAGTATTATATTTGTAGAGGCTAATAATATGCTAAAGTATTCACGGCTAATTGTTTAAATATTTAG
>NW_020654229.1:6391981-6395484 GCF_003589595.1 Hyposmocoma kahamanoa
TGTTGCCCGCTTGCAAGCAGGTAGTGATTGCAGTAGATAAATATTCTATCGACTGAATATTGGTCACGCTTATGGAATAAATAGCTGAAAAACAGTCCCCGACCTGTCATTCGTCCAATTATTGAGCACAGGTTCATTTGAAATGTCAATTTTTGTAAGTTCATACATACATATACTGTATTTAGAACGATGTCTATAAAAAACCCAACCAGGAGAAGTATTTTAAGATAATCAAATTTGCTTATTCTTGTTATAATGTATATGAATTAAACTTTATTTCTGTGCTAGTCGGCCAACTGTCATAATAAGAATAGAAATGGCAATAACAGTCATGTTTGGCTAAATATTATCTTCTTTCACAAACTATCGAAAAAAACTGTCGACATCCACTACGTGACTATTTAAAATTTTATGAAACCTGGCGACCTTGCAAACGTCATTTTATTCTGTCTTCAAAAAAGACAGAGTACAATAAGTTTATTGGTACCTAAGGAAACAAGCTAGACGAGGCTGTGTATCTCTTACGTTGTTGTTAAGTTGTTAAATGTCTAAATTGGGTGAATGTTGATCAAGCACTAATTTAATTGCCTACTTATGCGTACAGGTAAACAAACGGCCGCGTGAAGTAGGACGCAAAGTAAGCGGAACTAAAAAGTGCGGTTGTAAACCGTACTATATTTAACATCCGTCGAGTTGCTGACACCAGCCCTTCACACTATGGTTTATTTATTTATTATATTACATATTGCTTACAGATTAATATCCAAACACAATAGTAATTCTTAAGCTAATATCATATATTGAAATAATAATGTAATCATATTTAATAAAGAATTGATACAAAATAAATTGAATGAAAATTTACAAATGTATATTGCATAAAATAAACTGAATAAAAAATTAGATAAAAATAACAAATCATGGAATTGGACATATCGCAAGTACATTATTAACAATCAAATTTTAAAACATTAACATTATATTAATTATTCGGGATGCACAATACTTATGTGATGCTACTGTCCATGGTCAATGACTCGAGATATCGTCCCGCGAAAACCGTAAAATGGGCTTCCGAGCATGCAAAGAGGTCCAAAGAGGAGTCAAAGTTAAGCATCCGATTGAAGTACTTAAGCGTATTGATGTACACATTAAATACATTAATATGCATTTATAAACAATGCGTGCATGCGCGATACCTGTTTCAGAGTCGTATTCCAGAACTTTACTCAATGCTCAAGTCAGGATTGAGTATGATTTAAAGCATTGAAAATCATACTCAAGTCCCTGCCATTAGGGTCGTATTTCCAGTGCTTGAAATCATACTCAAGTCTGCTCAAATCCTGACTTGAGCATTAAGTAAAGTTCTGGAATACGACCCTTACACTATTTTTATTACTTATTCTTTTTCTTTTATCATTTGTGTTTATGCAATATGTGTCTGTTGCGCCTTCAATTAATTACTATCTCACAGTTTTCCCTCCCCGAGTGTTGCCTGGAAGAGATTGCTATACAGCAATAAGGCCACCTGTTGTATGTGTGATTTTATTTTTTGTATTATTTTGTATTTGTCCCAGTGTGTAAAGAATATTTTGTATAGGCAATATGTTTTTACCAATATTATTAACAGAACGCATAAATAAATTACCGCTTCAATGTCGACTGGAAGTATTTCGTCGGTTACTTCGGTATCCACCACTGTGGCCGCGTCCTTAAAATAAAAACAAACACATCAGTTAATTGCAAGTCGGTTTTATCTTCAGATTGAAACGTTTTAACCACAGAACAATATATATGTGGTAAATAAGTATTCAGTATTGTACTATAAGAAATGTACCGATATTCCAACTAAACGTAAACTCAAATATCCGTAATTCCGAAAACCGTTACGCTTTCAAGTAATTTTGATGGTTTTCAAAAAGACAAAATTAGCTTTTGTTTTGTAATCTTCCTAAAAAATATATTTGACATTATGAAAATTCGAGCCAACGTTAATTCGGGCAAATGTATTTTGTGACTTCTGATAGGTAATCCCAAGCCGTAAAACGAGTACAACAATATTTTGTTAGTAATTGCTAACGTTTAGTAAAAAATCATTTTAAAAATAAAATTAAAATCAAAGCTACTCCATAGTTTCTTTGTTCTAAATATTTCAATTGCTTGTGGTTCGAACAATTGAAAATGACCAAGAAATTTATATAAGCTTCTTGAAATCTACGTAATGGGTCTCTTTCCATGTTTTGCGCATGCAATGTGTAGAAAAAGTTAGCTATTTGATTATTATGTGTGCTTTTGTAATTTATATTTACGATTCATTTATATATAAATTAAATACTATAAAACTGTACAAAATAACACTTTTAAATGAGAACTATGATAACACAATATATTTCTTTAGTGGAAATATAATACAACATCATGTTTTTACACTTTACTGCAGTAATTTTTACAAGTTATTATTATATAGTACTACATGATTGACAACCGCGCTGTCAATCGAACAAACGAAGATTGTTGCACGATTGACGCTCTGTATGCGATTTTAACGCCCTATAGGTGCGGACACTTTTTAGCGTGAACCCGACGTCCATTTATTGGTAGGTCAATGGCTTACACATAATGTTACCTTGAATGAAGTTCATTTATAATTTATCCGTAGACCAACTAATGTAGACGGAACAGTTAATATCAATCATAAAAAAAAATCGTTTATATAAATAAGTGTGCACATTTACAATAGATCAATTACATGCTTGAGGATCTATAAAATTATAACGTTCTAAATGTTTCCATCGCTTGTGGTTCGAACAATTGAAATTGATGTAACAGACCTCTTTATCTCTTGCGCAACTCATAACAAAATAATAACAAAAAATAAATAAAAATAACATAAAAAATTAAAAATAATAACAATAAAAGGAAATAAATTTAAAAAACCAGATTAGTAATAGATAACATACACTACACTTGTTACATCATTAATAGTCACAGGAGTAGCTAGGAAGGGGAGGACGTTTTAGTCTGTAGGCTACTGGGCATATTCCCAGTGGACTCGGAAACCACCATCAGATCCGATAACTTTATGGCATCCATAAGGATTTCTTCCTCCACTTAGAAGGAAAAAAACCAAGAAAGCGAGATCGCGGACGGTCTTCACGTGTGCTTTAAATGACAGCTTCCTATTGAGCATAACTCCTAGGTATTTGAGCATATAGTAACAAAATTCTATATCAATAATTGCAGTCGACACGTCGATAGCGCGTTCCGTTTTGATTCACAACTCTTTCTAGCGGCAACGCGAAATAAGTAATTGTTTTGTGCTAAAGCATGTGCTAGGTTGTGGTGTTATCATTCAAAATAACCTTACCTTAACTTCTTCTTCATTAACGGCGCTTTGTTCAGTAACGGTTTCTAGGACTGGTGCTTGCATCTCCGATTCGTCGTTTTTAAATGGGGGTTTTTCAGGTCTGCTGTGAAATAAACATCTTTAGATTAAGTGTTTT
>NW_020654229.1:6400484-6436508 GCF_003589595.1 Hyposmocoma kahamanoa
ATTTTACAAATGATTTTATACAATTTAGATGAAATAAGAACATGGATTTCATTTTACTGTAACCTTTATTTTTAATTTTTGACATATAGGGAAATATTTACAAATATAATGTTTGTTTACGTAGTGACTAAAGGTAGAAGATTTAAAAAAGAAACATACAAACAATATTCAAACATTCAAGGACCTCGAATAATTATCGGGGGGTGGATGGAAGTAGGGCCAAAAATAAATAATAATTAAAATCGCACAAATACAGTCCTCTACTTATGGGTATTATTATACATCTTCATTTTGCATCACCAGTAATATTGCAGAAAAAACATTGAATGTGGGTTACACCACTATTGCACTGATAGCCTTAATTGTTTACTTACCTAACATTAGCTTTGTGCAAATGTCCAACCGGAGGTATGTGTATGTCGATGTCCCGAAAGGCGTACACGTCTTCCGCCTTGATCTCGATGTCGTCGATGTCCACCGCGGGGGCCACCGCGGTGACAGTAGGAAGCGGGACAGGCGGCGTGGTATTTGTGCTTGCTGGACAAAAAACCGTACCTTTAATATAACAATTGTAACTATTTTTATTAAAAAACCGGCCTCAAAAGTTACCGTTAATACAATAGCGTATGAACTCAAAAAGTGTACTTTCTCAGAATCGACGACAAACGAATTACTCGTTTCCCGTGAAAGATGATTAACATGTATGTATAGTTATCATTGACCTACCAACAAATGGGCGTCGGGTCTAATACAAAAACCACCAAAAAAAGTCTGAAGTTAACCTATACAAACGTAGTGACATGTAACGAAATATAAACGACTAAAACATTTAATTTAAATTGTAACGTCATTGCAGTAGTGCCTAATTTTGCTTGCAACAATTTAAGGGCCCAAAAGCACCATATTCAGTTTCTACTGGAAATTTAACAAAATGCACCATATTTAGCTTCGACTGAAAATTACTTGAACACAAGAGTAATGTAAAAATGGAGTAGCCTTTGTCGTAAATATTAATTCATTGTTATATATATTATTATGTCGAATTTTGTACAAATTCACTTAAAGAAATAATAAAGTGTTGGGCAGATGCATACATACACATATTACTGTAAATGTGAAAATAAGCGTGTACTATAAGAAATGTACCGACATTCCAGGTAAACGTAAATTCAAATATCCGTAATTCCGAAAACCGATTTATAATAAAACCGTTACGCTTTCGACTAATTTTGATGCTTTTCACAAAGACAAAATTAGCTTTTGTTTTGTAATCTTTCTAAAAAAATGCATTTGACATTGTGAAAATTCGAGCTAACGTTATTTCGGGCAAATGTATTTCTGACTTCTGATAGGTAATCCCAAGCCTGTACAAAGTAAAGCGAGTACAACAATATTTTGTTAGTTATTGCTAACGTTTAATAAAAAGTCATTTAAAAAATTAAATTAAAATCAAAGCGACTCTATAGTTTCTTTGTTCTAAATATTTCAATCGCTTGTGGTTCCAACAATTGAAAGTGACCAAGAAGTTTTAAGCTTCTTGAAATTGACGTAATGGGTCTCTTTCCAACTTTTAAAGTTATTATTATTGGTACTACTTATTGGTGACAACCGCGTGTCAGGCGAACAAACGAAGACTGTTGCGCGATTGACGCTCTGTATGCGATTTTAACGCCCTATAGGTGCGGACACTTTTTAGCGCGAACCCGACGTCCATTCATTGGTAGGTCAATAATAGTTTATTACAAACGGTTACGTTTATTGCTCCATTAGATACAGAAAAATATAACCCATATCCTCTCCAATTCTTGTAATCCTACCGACTAATATTGTAGATAGAATTACAAGAATTGGAGAGGATGTGGGTTATATTTTTCTGTATCTGATAGAGCAATAAACATGTTTGACGTAACTCCACTTATGCCAGTCTTCCATGAGCGGTGCGAAATGATGGATGATTTATTATTATTATTACGGTTTGCTGGAAGACGTTCGCGTTGGTTCGAATCAAGGATTCTTTTCCCAGTGTTCGATCTTTGTAAGTAAAGATATAATAAACAGATTAAAGAGCCAAACGCACCTTTCAATTGTTGTTCAATTTGCACTAATTGACTTTTGATATGTTCGATCGCAGCGTGCTTGTTGTCGTGAGGGCTGACGCTCCCGCTTACGCCTCCGCTTCCGCTTGCGCACGTGCCTCCGCTCCCGCTGCCGCCTTTCTCCAACAGCATCGACAGCGTCGGGGCTCCAGCAGAAGGCGACACTGTTTCTAAAAGTAATAAGTATCTACAGGGTGTTAAAAAAAAGGTCCGACCACAAAGCATTTCGTGATCGCATAAAATATTCTACTTAGGGCGAGGTATTTTAGGAGGTGATGTGTGTGTGTGGTTTGCCCGCGCCTCCCGCAATCCGCGCGAAGAAAATGCATATAACGCGCACAGTCAACATAGCCCCGAACTAGGGAAACCCTGTGTCGCGGTTGCATGGACACACACATAGACAACCACAAATTACACCCAAACTGACGAGAGGAATAAATGTAGGCCATATAAATATTTCTCCCAGCCCGGGAAATGAACCTGTACCCCTCTGCGTGGCAGTCGGCCACGTTCGGCCACGGGACCAGTAAGTAAATAACCACTTATTTTGACCGTTGTTGTAATTTTTTTTCTCGACTTTATATATATAAAAGTTATATATTTTCGACTGGAGGTCTTTGTATCCAGGTCATGAAATAAATTTAAAAAAAAAGAATTGTCATTTTATTCCACCTTCAAAAAAGACAGACTACTTGTATGGATGAGATAAACGCGCACCCCTCATGGAAGAATGGCATAACTGGAGTAACGTCAAACATGTTGCTCCATTAGATACAGAAAGATATAACCCACATCCTCTTCAATTCTTGTAATTCTATCGACCAATATTGTAGATCTCTCCAATTCTAGTATACTCCATTAGGAGCAATAAACGTTTTTAACATAACTCCACTTATGCCATTCTTCCATGAGAGATGCGAAATAGGCTTTAAAAAGGATTAGGGATAACATACCGACAACATTTGCAGGATGTGATATGTGCTGTGGAGTCGTGACAACCGGTGAAGACTTCAGGAGTGACGTCAACAGCGGGGATGAAGGGGTCGTGGGGGGCGATGGAGCTGAAACAAACATTATTATTATTTTTTATAATATCAAGTGAGGGGATGAAGACGTCGTCCACCTGATAAGCTACACGCCTATCCATAACAGTTGCTGTGCCACTCGAGAGCTTTAAATCGCAACGAGCTGACAACTGCCACTGTGCCCGTCACCCTGAGACATAAGTTGACAAGTCCCATGTGCCTGTAATTTCATCAGCACCCTTAGCGCGTTTACGCATTGCATCCAACTTGTATTCGTTCCGAATCCGAGACTCTAAGGGTGGCAAACTAGGGGATGAACCCGGTTTCGCGCAGTTTCCAACCGATTTTAATAAAACTTGGCAAATAGATGTGATTCCACGAACTTTTCAGGTAGGTGTTTTTAGTACTCTGCACTGAGTTTATATATCATTAAAAAAAATTATAATATAGTAGATTGTAAAACAAGTGCATAAAACGCGTCATTTTACGCGAGACGAGTATATCCACTTAAGTCGAGGGTAAAATGGGTTTTATGAACGAGTTATATATACGCTCTGCTTTTCACTTCGATTGCGAGGAAATTAAACAGCAATATTACAAATAAACGATCGGACTACATAATGCTCAGTTATATTTTACAAGCTTTCAGTTTTTTATGCATTTCTATTTCTTATAACTTATTAGAATTACTATTGCCTACATTTTTAATTTTGTAATATAACACGGATTAAAAAAATAAAAGTAAAACTTTATTATATAAGGTTCTAGTGCGCGTGGCTGTTGGCGCAGGCGTCATTGCCTCGGTCTTAAACGCCGATTTTATTTTATGCACTAGAGCATAAAATCGTATTTTATGCAGCTGGGTGTACCAGCATAAAATACGAACTTTAAGAGCATGAGAAGTGAAAACCCTTTTTTTCCCCCCATCTAGTTTGACACTGTCCGAGACCCTTGTTCATTTGTTTTTGTTGGTATTATTTTCTCAAAAAATTTAAGTTGCTGTTTTTAAATTCAAATTAATTTATATTTACGTTGTTTTTCCAAGCTGTGTTCACTCATAAGTAGTTGTGCAATTTAGATAAGAACTTCACCAAATTTAATTTAAAGTATGTAACATTGTACAGTTATCTGTAAATGAACCAATAAACAACAAAAAAAAACTAAAGGACTTTCAAGGCTCCGACAGTTAGCATATTGTTACCTATGGTGGTACTCTGTGCAGGTGGACGCCAAGTCCTCTCAGCCCTAGCTCGTCGTTCCTCTCTATCTTTGAGCCACTGCGCGCGTCGCGCTGTTTCTCTCTCCCTCACGCGTTTCGCCGTTTCTACTTCCGCCCAAATCTCGCGCAGGCGCTCTTCTGACGTGGATGAATTTCGTGTTTCATTTATTTCGTTCTGAAATACAAATGTATGTTAATTTGTGCCCTGAAAAATTCGCCTGCTGCAAGCAAACGGTTGGGACCACAGAAATCTAAATATACATTGGGTCACAATTTTACAACCATACAGTTGCGCAACGAAGTAAGTAGTTTTATTATGGTGCCGGTAGATGGCGCTGAATCGTATGTTGTTTAGGTAATATGCCAATAGATGGCGTTGAACTGTATTCAATTTAGCCACCGTTTCACAAACCATGCAGAGATGCGCAACGAGAGCAACAGCCAAAGAGTACCTTATACATAACTAGTATAGAGTTATCAGCTCATAATTGGCCCTTGGTGGCTAACGCGGGAAGTATTATAGTATAGAAGTATACCTACAGAGAGTACACAATCTCCATATTCATGCTTTTAATAGCTTTCTGGGTTCTTGTTTATATTTAAACATGTTTTGAAGTTAAAATACGGTCTTTATGAAATATGTATCGGGTTCTGAAATATTCTCTAAAAATTTTATGGAAAAAAAAGAGATGCCAGCGCCATCTATCGATTAACGACGTCCATCTTCCTGGACATACAAATCAAAATGTACGTAGTGATAAGATCGTGGCAACGGCGGAGTACTTGGTACTTGGTGCAACGGGCCGGTATCCGCAACTCGACGACAAAGCGCCTATTTTGCGTGTGGCGGAGTATTTGCGGGGAGTATTATCTCACAGAAACGCTTAGTTTGTAGAATCGAGCTCTAGGGTCGACGCGTGCATAATTTTTAAATACTTTCAACGAATTCTACTAAAACTGCTAGATTTGACCGCAGAATTATAAAAATTTAAATGCGGGGGTGAGAGGGAAGGAGTGTGCAAGAGAGAGGGATGATTCGAAATAAAAGAAGAGAAGACGTGGGGCTTTTGTTTTTATAGACGACGTATGATGGATTATGTTGAAGCAGCAAGAATAAATAATTTTTCACCTAACCTTTTTCTTTCATCATCCCACATAAATAAGTGCTACCATATAAATGTAGGTTGCAATTCTGCAATCAATTAATAAAACAATACAAGGATCTAAATCTGAATTAAACAAGGTTCTACAAACATGGTTTTCATCGAAGCTGAGGAAGTATCCTTAACTCGCTCGTGTCACGACAGAAGGATTGGCGCCTATGTTGCGCTTCTACAAGCATCTAATTTTAAGGCACTCTAATTCAGCAAAGCTAATTTTCCAAATTTACAAATGAAGAAGGAAATTCAAAGAGTAAGCAACAGTTGGGCACGCTATTATTTATTTATATTTGGGAAATTAACAGCTCAAGTGACATTGATGTAGTTACAATAAACAAAGATACACAGATACGCAGAGAGCCTTTACATTCCTTCCTCGACTATTCTAAATGTATCAGTACTTCACAGTAATATAACAAAAAAAAACAAATTAGATAGCAAAGCAAGGTTAGGAGACCAAAGTGTGTGTGTGTATGGTGTGTTTGGGTGTGTATGGTGAGTGTGTGTGTGTGTGTGTAAGACGTGCGCGCGCGTGTTTGTGTGTATGTGAGTGGGTGTGTGCATACTTGTATATTACACATATTATGAGTTTGAATACTGTCACTCATAAACATCATTAGTCGCTCAAAGAAATACTCAAGAATCAAATAATCCCAATGTCAGACAAGAGTAAAGTCTTCAACACATGCATCCTTCCAGTGTTCAGATATGGATGCCAAACATGGAGCTTGACTAAGTATGGCTTAGCCAAAGACTAAATGTCTGCCAAAAAGGGATGGAGAGAAGCATGTTACACATCAAGCTGAGAGACAAATGGAGACTCTCCAGAATTAGGAAAGCAACCAAGGTGACAGATGTCACAACGAAAATCACTAAATCCAAAGTAAGATCACCAAAATAAAAGTGGCCCAAGGATATGACACATTGGTATCCAAGAGATGGAAAGAGGTATAGAGGAAGGCCAACAAGAAGGTGGGAAGACGAACTGCCCCGAGAATGGCGCCGGTCGGCACAAGATCGTTGCTTATGGAGAAATATGAATGATGCCCATGTCAGAGGACAACCTGATCAAAACCAGAACTGATGCTAATGTTAGAATTAAGAATTATTACTGTTAGAAGTAAGCATTAGGTTAAACTTAGAATTAATTAAGAAGTAATCAGCAGGGATCGGAATAGGTAGAGTTTTTTTACTTCGAGGAACATAGACAGAAAATGGAGACTGCCTTACGACAATATTTGTTACATCCTGGGCCTTTTCGGGATTCGGGAAATCACTAAATAACATTAAAAACTGACGTAATTGGGGACAGGTAGGTACACTATATTTATCTTAACTTTGTGACGCACAGTGAATAATAAAAAAATAAGTGTATTTTTTTCACAACACCTCTCTAAAAAAAATGCCAATCGAAAGATCCTATTGTCCTAATTAAATATTGTCATATCACATTTTGCCACAAATGTAATAGTTTAGTAGGAAAAAAATAATATGTGTATTTTTTGTATGGGACCATACCTTTAGTGCCCCATCGTTACAAAGGGAACAGGACAGGACCTAAAAACTATTCTAAAGGCAGTCTCCATTTTCTGTCTATTTCCCTAAGTTTAGGCAAAAAAACTGGTAACCTATCACAAAGTCGAAAATTTTTTTTTTTTTTTTGTCTGAAATAACGTTTGTTCGAATTTTCATTACACCGAAAACCGAATTATAACGAAACAGTTGTTCTTTCAGCATATGTTGAATGTTTATCACAAAGACACGATTAGGTTCGGTTAGGTTAGGTTATGTTAGGTTTAAAAGAAAAAGGGTGGCGGCTGCCGGCTGCCTGTTGGTGGGGTGGTCCTCCGCCGGGGTCCATGTGATGGAGCCCCTCCCCATGCGCTGCTTCAGGTGCATGGGGATTGGCCACACCAGAGCCCTCTGCCCGTCTAGTGTGGACAGGAGCGGGCTCTGCTTCAGGTGTGGCCAGGTGGGACACTCGGCCTCCGGGTGCACGGCGACCCCGCGGTGTTCGGTCTGCACCGCGGCCCGCCGTCCAGCGGACCACGTAATGGGGGGGCGATCTTGCGCTCCCCCCCCCACCAAGGGCAAGCCGGCGGGGACCTCAGGCCCCCTCCCTATTGAGGGACAAAGTATGGAGCAGTGATGCCAGCACGCCACCATACTATACTGCAGGGCAACCTCAACCACTGTGCCAGGGCACAGGACTTATTGGTCCAGGCCATGGCGGAGTGGGGGGTTGCGGTGGCTGCTGTGGCGGAGCCATACTTTGTCCCCCCTCGGGGGAACTGGGCGGAGGATCGGGAGGAGACGGTGGCCATAGTGGCGTCGACTGCCGGGAACTCCCCCCCTCTAGCGGTGAAGGAACGTGGATCAGGGTTCGTGGCGGCAAGGTGGGGAGAAGTCATCCTAATTGGGGTGTACTTCTCTCCTAATCGCTCCCTGGCCCAATTCCAGGCTTTCCTGGAGACCCTAGAGAGGGCGGTGAGGAGGGCAGCTCCGGCGCCGGTGTTGGTGATGGGGGACCTCAACGCCAAGAGCGCTGCGTGGGGTTCCCCGGTCACCAATGCCAGGGGGCCAGAGTTGGAGGATTGGGCGGCAGCCTTAGGGCTGGTCGTCCTCAACCGGGGTCATGCCAGCACGTGCGTGCGGCGAAATGGGGGGTCAATCGTGGACGTCACGTTCGCGACCCCCTCACTAGCCGCGCGAGTATCCGGCTGGCAGGTCCTGGAGGACGAGGAGACCCTCTCCGACCACAAATACATACGGATGAGGGTCTCCCATATGCCGCTCACGACGGCCTCCAACACGGCCCCCGGGGGGGGCTTTCCCAAATGGGCACTCACCCGCCTGGACCTTGAGCTCGCAGAGGAAGCAGCCATGGTCCAGGCGTGGTGCCCCCCCCCCACCGGCCACCGTCGACGTGGAGCAGAGGGCGGTCAAGTTCAGGGAAGACTTGACCGCCGTCTGCGAGAGGACCAAGCCCAGGGTCAGAGGGACTTCGGGCAAAAAGAGGGTGTACTGGTGGACCGCGGAGATTGGGGACCTCCGCACCGCCAGTACAGCAGCCCAGCGGGCCTATGGCCGATGCCGTCGCAGGCGCCATACCCGGAGTGAGGAGAGAAGGCTCCACAGCGCCCTTCAGGGCACGAGACAGGCCCTGAAGGTCGCAATAGGGCGGGCCAAGGACTCTGCGAAAGAGGAGTTCTTGGCCACCCTGGACGCGGACCCATGGGGGAGGCCGTACAAAGTTGTGCGCAACAAAATGTACGGCGCATCTCCCATGGAGTCACTGGAGCTCGATCTCCTCAACCGGGTGGTGGAGGGCCTCTTTCCCGAACCACAGCCCTTCACCCCACCGACCATGGTGCCCCCTAGAGCAGACGGGAGGCAGACTGAGGAACCCCCCCCGGAAATTACCGAGGGGGAGTTGGAGTGGGCGGTGGGACGGCTGCGGAGGCGGAAGAAGGCCCCCGGCCCGGACGGGGTACCGGGACGAGTCCTTCGCATTGCCCTGAAGCATCTCGGGACCCGCCTCAAGCATCTCATGGATGACTGCTTGAGGACGGGGTTGTTCCCGAGATGCTGGAAGGAGGGAAGGCTCGTCCTGGTGCCCAAGCCGGGCCGACCTGCGGACTCCCCCTCGGGGTTCAGGCCCCTCGTCCTGCTGGACGAGGTGGCGAAGATCCTGGAGCGAATCATCGCCTCCAGGATCAACGAACACCTGAGGGGGACAGGCCCCGATGTGTCGGAGCGGCAGTTCGGGTTCAGGGCTGGACTCTCCACCCTGGACGCCCTGGAGTCGCTGCGACACATCGTGGAGGAGGGTAACGGCGAGGGGGAAGGCGTGGTGGCTGTGTCGTTGGACATAGCCAACGCCTTCGGCACTCTCCCCTTCGCCGTTATCAGGGAGGCGCTGAGGTACCATAACATCCCCAGGTACCTCAGCCGTCTGGTGGAGCACTACCTGGAAGACAGGGTGGTGCTCTACCAGACGAGGGAAGGGAGGCGCGCCGAGCGCCCAATGAGGTGCGGAGTACCCCAGGGGTCCGTATTAGGACCACTACTGTGGAACCTGGGGTACGATTGGGTGCTGAGGGGCGCGCTGCTCCCCCGGACGGCGGTCATCGCGTACGCCGATGACACGCTGGTGGCCGTCCGGGGGACCACCTTCCAGGAGGCGGCCCGAAGAGCCTCAGTAACGGCGGACATGGTGGTCCGCCGAATACAACTGCTGGGGCTCGAGGTCGCCGTGCCGAAGACGGATGTGGCCGTCTTCGGCGGGAGGGGTAGAGGTTGGGCGGTGCCGGCAGGCGCCCACATCTCCATCGCGGGAGTATCGGTCCCGGTCAAGTCCCAGATGAAATATCTGGGACTTGTCCTGGACCGGCGATGGAACTTCGGGAAGCATTTCCGGCAACTCGCTCCCCGAATAGTGGGCGCCGCATCGGCGATAGGCCGTCTCCTGCCCAACCTCGGGAGGCCGGGAGCCTCGTGCAGGAGGCTATACGCCGGGGTGGGACCTCGAAGCCGAGGTCCTGGCGGAGGTCCACGCCTACCGGCGGGGAATGAGGGACCGAGGCGAGCGCCCTGCTCCCCAAGAGGTCTATCGGGAGCGCCGCCTCGCGGCGCAGCGCATGCGGGACCGGTGGAAAGAGGGCTTGGCGGATCCCCCCTATGGCGCTCGTACCATAGGGGCGATCCGCCCTGTCCTCGTAGAGTGGGTAAACCGGTCCCACGGGCCACTGTCGTACCACCTTGTGCAGGTGCTGACTGGACACGGGTGTTTCGGTCACTACCTGCATGGTGGCGAGGAGGGAACCGTTCCCGTCGTGCCACGAGTGCGGCGCTGCGGATGACACCGCGCAGCACACCCTAGAGGTGTGCAGCCGGTGGGATGAGCAGCGCCGCACTCTGACGGGGACTTTAGGGCAGGACCTCTCGCTGCCGAGCGTGGTTGCCGCCATGCCCGATACCGAGGAGTCCTGGGAGGCGGTGGCTTCCTTTTGCGCAGAGGTTATGTCGCAAAAGGAGGCCGCGGAGCGGGTGCGCGAGGACGCGGCGGACGCGCACCCGCTTCGGCGCAGACGTACGGGGAGAAGGCGCAGGCAGTTCGCTGCTCGCCTGATCCCCTAGTGAGGCCAGCGGGCTCTGGACAGGGACTCCGGAGCCTGCATTGCACGGCCTCACTCGTCTGGGGGGCGGGTCGGAGGACAACCGACTCGCCCCTCCGTTGGCGCGGGAGCCCTGGCGCAAGCTAGGGCGGCCGGGCGGCGTCGTGGTGAATGTTCACCGATCCCACGGCGCCGACTCAACCGGCGAGAGGGAAACCCGGGGGGGTTTTAGTGGGGTAGGCCCTCCAGTCTGGAGGGAGAGTCCCCACATAACCCCTGAGTCTCCCTGGGCTCAGGGGTATCCATAAAGATTTCCCCCCCGTCAAAAAAAACATTTTCCTCTCAAAATTACTTTCGAGGTTATGAAAATTCGAGCAAACGTTATTTCTGGAAAATGTCATTTCAGACTACTGATAGGTAACCAAAAAAACTCTACCTATTCCGATCCCTGGTAATCAGAGAATAATTTTCCCAATTAGCTCGATTGTGACCTTCTCGTCTACTGCCCACTGTGTGAACCATTGGGCGTGAATTTAAAAAATTACTAATTTCTAACCGTCTCTCTTCCGGATGCTATGAATATAATTATTGGAGCTTACGAGTACACACCTTTAACTGCTCGTACTGTTGGTTCATTTCAGCGATGGTCTTTTGAATTTCAACTATGCGCTCCTGTGTAAGCCTTTTGAGTATGCTCTCCTGCGGAGTCTCCACTGCACCTTCCGAGCTGCGCTTTTTGCGTTTCGGAGTTTCCACATGCTCCAGTAGGGCTCCATATTGCGCTGCGCAACTGGAAGTAAAAGAAGTATATAGTAGTGGCCAATTACACAGTAAAGTCTTGCACAGTAGTAGTAGAGTTCCTTGTGGGAGGTAATCCAGGGAAGTACTGCCACCTTACCTATTTCTGCTACCAAGCAGTAGTTTTAAAGGGTAAGGGTGCAAAAGGGTGGTGAAATTACAGGCACATTGAACTTGTCAACTTATGTCTCATGGTGACGGGCGCAGTGGCAGTGCCCTCAGATCTTTGTGATTTGGTGGCACTGGAACTGTTACGGATAGACGTGTCACTTCCCATCAGGGACAAAATTTGTTCGTCCTGTCATTTGGTATCATAGAAAAAAGTACTATGCCGAGGTCGCTCTCCAAAATCGTCAGCAAACCCAAAGAAACTGCGATTTTTTGGAGCAACTAGGGTGACATGAGTATAATCCTATACTAATGATTTTTTATTTATTTATTTGTGTTCAGGTTCCAAAAACCAATAAATACATACTTATTGGGTTTTGTCCATAATAATACAATAAAAACACTCATATAATATCGACCCCTCCTACGTAAAGTATCGTATGTCGAAATTGCCAAGTTTACAGGGGAGCGTTTTAAAGTTCTGAATTCACTGAAAGAGTGATCACCATAGATCATCTAACCGATATCTAGGATTTTATAATACTCTATGTGAGTAATGAGCTTTGCCGAATAAAACTGAGAAATGCTAAAGTCACGTGTTATGTTCGTTTCAGTGAATTCAGAACTTCCCTGTAAACTTGGCAATTTCGACATATGATACTTTACGTCGGAGGGGTCGATATATACCTTAAGGAATAACATACATACAATATAATAAAACACTTATTTCTAACTAATCTACACGAATTGCACTTGTCAGCGGCATGTGGCGCAATCTGGTGTCTGGTAACCGGCCGCGGAATCGCCGATACATGGAGGTCGAAAGATATTCGGTCGGTACTCTCACTACAAACGAATTAAAGTCTCCGTTGTGGCGGGACTCCAACTGCTCGACTCTCAGGCTGTATTTGGCTTTATGTCTGATGTACTCCACTATCTCCTCAGACTTCGTGGAGTAATGCAGGAAGTTCGGTCCAGTCGGTGCTGTGCCACACTGGTTACGGCTGGTGGGCTTCCTCTTCACCACCTTTGTGAAGCCGTCCTTAACGCACCGGTCCGTCTGCCTCTGTGGTTTTGCAACTTCAGAGACAGGCTCACGAGGATTATTTTTGTTCTTATGATGCAATGGGGGTGTCATAATGGAAATAGATATCGAAAATAAATCTTAGCGCATACATAATCGCAAATGTAAATACTATAAAATCTCAACAAAACAATTCCAAATAGGACTTGCTTTTGCATTGCATTTTTATCATAATTGCATTTACCATAGCTCAAAACCACGCAACACACTGATAAGCAATCAGACGGAAAGAACAAGGAAAAACGCGTGCGGAACTTTCGCAGTAGCGTGAGAAGCAGAGAGACAATAATACAAGAACAAATAATAAACAAAATAAAAAAGGACACAATTAATATATTATTAAGTTAATAAAAAACTGCATATAGGAAATAATATAACCAACAAAAAAGTATAAAACCAACAACAACGAAACTAAGCTTGAACAATTACCCCAATCATCACGCAAAGGTCGAAACAAAACTACCCACATTCAAAGTGAATGCATTCGTATTCGTGCATAATAGCCAATCTATAGATAAATATTCTGTTTTACACATCAAGTGGTTGGAGTAATTTATTTTTATCTTAATAATTTCATTTTCTATCTACTTAAAATACTGTAATTTTTACTTAAAGGGCTTTCTCGATACTGCAATGCGTCAGGCATGTTTGCCGACGCTAGTGTAGAGGATTTTTACGCACTAATGTGAAAAAAGGTAGCATCCTGCCTGCGCAGAGTGCGAGAGAGCTCAAACAGTGTTCTTAAAATGATAAGGGATAGGTGGGACTCCGATCTGCTTGCAGGGTTCACTGAACTTCACGTCCTGGGAGCTTGGTGAACTTAGCAAGTATCATGTAATCATTTCACTCACATAATCAATTCATGTCATTCTTTCATTCATTTTATTTTGTAATTTTTGTACTAACAGTAGAATAGATAGCTTGTCAAGTACATTGTTTATTTGTACTATAATTTACAGACTGTATATTGTTTGCAATAAATGATGTTTATTTCTAATTTATTTTATATTAAAAGTAATCAAATCAAATCAAATCAAATCAAATCATTTATTTCTTTGTGATACACAGGTTATAAAGTTGTTACAAGAATGAATTTTGAATCACTGTGATCCGCCTTATGGCATACAAAGTTTTCTTAATTTTAGTAATTCTCATGCAATAATTTGTAATAATATTATAATCATGCAGTCCAATTAATGCAACCTATTACTAATGAAACATAATAACAATAGTAAAATAATCAATAACAAATTTAATAATATGAAATGTAAATTTTATAAGAAATCTTCAATATTATAGAATGTCCAATCATTTAGGTAATTAAATAATAATTTCTTAAATTCTGCACAATCGTTGCAATTCCTAATTTCAAGTGGAAGTTTGTTATAAACCTTCGTAGCCATTACTATTACACTCTTTTGAAGTAGAGCAGTTTTACATGATCTACTTTTCAGTTGATGAGAACGGCGGGCTCGTGTGACGAATTCAAATAAATGAAGATGACGCTTTACGAAAAGTGAAATTTCAAATATATATAAGCATGGTAAAGTCAGTATTTTCAAATTTTTAAAATGTGGTTGACAGCTATCTGTTTTTTTCAAGCCGCATATAGCCCGAATACATCTCTTTTGGGCTTTGAATATGCGTTCAATGTGTGGTGCATTTCCCCAAAAAATGATTCCATACCTAAGGTTGGATGCTACATAACCATGGTAGGCGGTCACTAGAGCGTCTAAATTTACTATTTTCGATAGCCTAAACAATGCATAAGAAAACTTTAGTATCTTACCACATACATATTCTAGGTGTGTTTGCCATTTTAGATTATTATCTATATATAAACCTAAGAACTTTACTGTCATTGTTTCACCGACCTCCTTGCTTTCATAGACCACTTTAGTTTGCATAGGTTTATTGTGTCTTTGTTTAAAGTTCATAACTTTAGTTTTGTCAAGATTTATAACTAGATCATTATATTTAAGCCATTCAATAATAGAGTTCAAACTTGTATTTATATTGGTTTCATTGTCATAAATTACCGTACAATCATCCGCAAACAATATCATAGGGTCGTTAATTGATTTAGAAATGTCATTTATGTATATTAAGAATAACAATGGTCCCAATACGCTACCTTGAGGTACTCCTCGAGTAATAGTTTGTTTTTGGTACATTGTAACACTTTTCACTTATTAACCGACTTCAAAAAAGGAGGAGGTTCTCAATTCGACTGTATGTTCTTTTTTTTTTGTATGTATGTTACGCGATAAGTCCGGCATTTGTGAACCGATTTTCATGATTCTTTTTTTGTTGGAAAGGGGGTATTTCCATAGTGGTCCCATTTCATTTTGAAGAAAATCATCCACCTCAAAGGGTGGCTGTTCACGCATGAAGATTCATTTTTATAAATAGCGCCTAACTTTAATTTAGGAGCAATTACTTTTAGCAATTATTTAGTTGATTTTGCTATTTCTCCAATTAAAGGCGTTTTTCTCTCGATATACTTTGGCGAACTAGGGGATATTTCAATGAAACTTAGCAAATAGACGTAATTCCACGTACTTTTGAGGTCGGTTTTTTTAGTACTGTGTACTGAGATTATTTAGTAACCTGATTGAGAGATTATTTCAAAATATCATCACCTTACTTTCTCAACCTCGTATCTTAAAGCACCTCAAGTAACTGAAATGCAAAAAATGATAGAATATTCTATAATATTATATTATATTGTATATTATATAATATACAATAAATAGAAAGTTGTTACCATCTCCAGGATAATCACTGTTTATAAGGTACGAAATTGAGAAAGTCAGGGATCAACATGTGTAACATAAAAATTGGAAATATTACTTAACTTTCAAGTTGGACACTTAGGGCCAGTGCAAACCGGCAGATGGGAAGATATTTCAGGTTATTACAATTGAAATAAGGTATAAATTTTAATGCTCTGAGGCCGACCTCTGAATAGAACAGTGCGTTTCTCTCTCCGGTATTGAAAAGCATACTAGAGGGAAATGTATGCAACAGAATTAAGTGCCGGAGCCTGCCTGAATTAGGGGAGTATCGGCTAGCAAAATTTGTAATAATTAAATACCTTTATTACTTTTTTTTTTATTAACCTGTTCATTTCCACTGTCAAATGTCTCCCCCAAAGTCCTCCATTGCTTCCTGTCTTTGGCGATCTCCCACCACTCCCTCTCAAACCCATCAATATCGTCCCGCCACTGACCCGGACGGCTGAGAAGGCGTTGGCGAGACCTGATTTAATTACCATAATAATGATGTTTTTTTTTTTACTTTTCCCAAACGCCAATCCTTTACATCTAACTGAACTTTTCATTAATAATGTCATATATAACTTAATGTCCAAAGCATTGTCCTTCTCTTTATTTTCTGTTTCTTCTGTTTCTGTACTTGATGAAATCAATAATAAGACAAGACTTTTGTTTAAATTATGGATACGATCTAGATCAGGGGTTCCCAAACTTATTTTGTCTACTGCCCACTTTAAGAATAAATTATTTTTAGCGCCCCTATTTTTATTATTTATTTAAACATTTTATTCTATCACAAAGTAACTTACAAATTTTCAGAAACAATTTGAACATTTGCGTACAAAGGCGAGCTTATCCCATAAAGAGATTTCTTCCAACTAACCTTTGAAAATCTGAGAGGAAAGTTGGTTTTTGGGGTGGCACCAAAAATAGATAAGTTGGTTTTTGGGGTGGCACCAAAAATAGATAAGTAAAGAAATGGAATATACTATACTCAATAAATACACAGATAAATTTAATAAATCAAATGTACATACGAATACATATACTCGTATATTAAGTAATGTTGATACATTAATACATACAAAGTCTATAATAATATATTTATATATAGTTTTATTTTGTGCATTCATTATGCACAAAATAAAACTATATAAATATATCAAATGTAAATAAATATTTCAAAAGCTCTAACATGTGGAGTTTGAACAATCCCAAAACTTCAAAAGAGCACCCTTGAAAACCCGAACCGAAGGCGACTGTCTGACCTCGACCGGGAGAGGTTTCCACATACGGGCAGCATTTACTGTGAACGAGTTCGAATATTTTTGGGAACTGTGTTGAGGAAGGACGAGGGACAAATTGGTGCCAGAACGCAGGCGGCCACCCATAGCCCGACGGTATTGAAAACGCTCACGTAGATAGCTAGTTGAAGTGGGATGGAACAGGATTTTATAGAGGAAGCATAAAATGTGAGCATTTCCATGTAAACGAATAGGCAACAACTTCAACTCATCTCTAAATTTGGAAATGTTGTCTTACTTTTTCAATCCAAACACAAATCTGATACATTGATTTTGCAGCCACTCCAATTTATTAAGAAGGTCCTCCGAAAGATCAAGATAGGAGAGATCACCATGGTCTAGAATAGGAAAAAGAAGAATGCGTATGAGCATAAATTTGGTAGACAGAGGAAGAAAGTACTGCATCTGCTTGAGGGAATGAAGTGATGCAAAGATTTTACGACTTACATCGGCGACATGCTCCGACCAAGAAAGTATCTGATCCATTATGATGCCCAAATTTTTAACTGAAGTCGAAAAAGGAATAATGGTGTCATTCAAAACTAAATTGGGCATCACTATAGACTCAAACTTGGAGATGGAATGGCGACTGCCAATAATTATGGCTTGGGACTTTTGTGCATTTAAAAGAAGTCCGTAGCTCTTAGTCCATATCGAAACCGTTTGTAGGTCGGAATTCAACGTGCCGATAGCAGTAACTACCTCTTCAAGACATTTTTGACATTTTTTCAACTACTTAAAAACCACTATAACTTCAAATTAAATTAATTATTGTAATGTATTTTTAGCGAAGATTAAACATTCATTCTAGACGAGAATTTACTATAACCCGCAAGAGTTAACTTGAGACCTGAGCGCAGTAGGTAGTACATAACGGCGCTCAGGTCTCAAGTTAACTCTTACGGGCTACACCTGCCAATGTTTTTGGCCTTTTTTGTTTTAATTAAATTTAGTTCATCGCCTTGCAGTTGGAGATTCATGTCATTGAACAATTTATACAGGTCTGTCATGTAAGCTATATCATTCTTTGACGTAAATTCTTTAAGCTTGTTGCGCAATTGTGTATCTTTAGTTTCCAAGAATGCTATCACAGAGTCAAAGAGGTTGTAAAATCAAGTCAGACAATTGCCTCTTGATAGCCAATGAACTTCAGTATGAAACAACAAACGGTTGAAATCTTTGTCATTAGTAACACAAAGCTGATGAAATAATCTATCATTCAAAGAGCTCGAGAAGATCTCTGGGGCATATCAACTAAAGTTATAGACTCAGTTATTAATCTCATTTCCCCACAGTTAGCTGTAGCTTTCAATAGGTGCGTTGACGAAGGTGTTTTTCCCGATTTAATGAAATACAGCAAGGTTTTTCCCTTATTCAAAAGCGGTAGGAAAGTTGATCCTAGCAACTATAGGCCCATTTCAATTTTACCAGCTTTAAGTAAAATATTCGAAAAGGTTATGCTAACTCAATTACTGTCCTTTTTCGGTAGGAATCATATTTTTCATAGTGAACAATACGGGTTTACTAGTGGTAGATCGACTAGCGATGCGGGGGTAGCGTTACTAAAACACATCTTTGATGCTTGGGAAGGGTCCCAGAACGCTATTGGTGTTTTCTGTGACCTCTCAAAGGCATTTGATTGCGTTGATCATAATACTCTTATTAGTAAGCTGGAACATTACGGTGTAAATGGCAAGGCGTCGAAACTTGTCTCGTCATATCTCAACGGTAGAATTCAGAAAGTAGGCATAAATGGAGCGACTTCTTTGGGTTCTCCAGTAAAAATGGGTGTTCCGCAGGGCTCAATACTTGGACCTTTCTTATTTCTGATTTATATTAATGATCTGCCATTCTTTGTTAAGGACCATTGCGAAATAGTGTTGTTTGCTGATGACACATCCTTGATTTTTAAAACGGACAGACATGACATTAACTATGACCGTATTAATGATACCCTCTCTAAAGTAGTTTATTGGTTTAATGCTAACAATTTATTGCTTAATGCCAAGAAGACAAAATGTGTTAAATTTGAATTACCTAACGTAAAATCGACTAGTCCAAGCATAGAAATAAACGGAGAAAAGTTAGACCTTGTTAATAAAGCAGTCTTCTTGGGAGTGACCTTAGATAGTAAACTTCAGTGGTTTCCACATATATCGTCCCTGGCCAGCAGATTAAGCTCCGCTGCATACGCAGTCCGCAGAATACGTGAGCTTACCGATGTTAGTACTGCTAGACTAGTTTACTTTAGTTACTTCCATAGTATAATGTCCTACGGGATTCTCATGTGGGGTAAAGCGGCAGATATTCAAACCATATTTGTATTGCAAAAACGAGCGATTCGTTCTGTGTACCGTCTAGGCTCTCGGGTATCTCTCAGAGAAAAGTTTAAGGAGACTGGTATCATGGCTGTGGCATCACAGTACATTTACTCAAATATTTTATATGCCCGTAAAAATATACATAATTTCAATAAGAAAGAAGATATCCATAATATTAACCTTAGAGCTAAGTCCAAACTCATGGTACCACGATTTCGTTTAACCAAGGTAAACAACTCTTTTATGGGGAACTGTATACGTTTTTACAATAAGATTCCGGAGCATATATTAAGTTTATCATTTCCTAAGTTTAAAAACTACATTAAAAATATTTTGATTGAAAAATCATATTACAAAATTGAAGACTACGTGTTAGATAAAGATGTATGGAAAGACGACATGGCTCCAGAATCCACACAAATTTGATTCAAAATGTATTCCATAGCATTTAAGTTTATTTGAAAAGAGCAATACCTAGAGTTTCTAGCTCGTTCTTCTCAGGGAGGTCAGCGTAGTGAACGAGCAGTACCTTAAATGTGACGTTTTCAAGTGTAAATTTATTTTACCTATGGAATAAATCATCTTTGACTTTGACTTTGCTCTTACGGATTTTATTGACTGCTTTGATGACATATTGCAGTGATGAAATAGTCATTCACTTAAATTTCTAGCAACCAAATGTTGTCTATGAATAACGCAATGTACAGCAAGGACATCTGGAATTTTATTTTTTAAGTACGTGATGAAGCCTTTATGGCACCCTATCATAGCCGGAGCGCCATCCGTAGCAACAGATAAATATTTTTCAAGGGAATGTCTTTCTCATCACAAAACTTTTCCAATGTGTTGAATATGGTTTCGCCTTTTGTATCGGTCTCTAAATTTCTAGCAAACAATAGTTTTTCCCATATTTTCTCATCTTTAATAAACCTCACGTAAGACAGCAACAATGCTTCATTACTTGGTAAAGTGGACCCATCGAGCTGAATAGAGAATTGACTAGTCCTCAGATGATTGCACAATGATTCTTCAATGTTTTCAGCCATTTCATCAATTTGTCTTTGCACAGAATTATTACTCAAAGGAATTTTTCGGATAATATCTGCGGCCGGTTTATGAAGCACAGTAGTTATTACTTCCTTTATTGCTGGCAAAATTAACTCTTCTTCGATGTTGTGTGCTTTGCTTTTTTGAGCAATTAACAAAGAGATATTGCACGAAGCTCGAAGTCCATCTTCATCTTGCGTAGCAGCCGCCGAAAAGTGTTTTGCTACACTTGGCTGAGTATTTTCTTCTAGCTTCTTCTTCTTCTCAGCTCTTCTGCTTCTCTAGGTCTTGAAAATATGCTACATTCTTGTCTTTATTATCTGGATTCATTTTATTCAAATGATCTTGCAGTCTTGAAGGCTACATTAATTAATTCGAAAATGTTTTTAGACATAGAAGGCACAAAGGCTACGATGGGTCTGTGGGATTTTCTATGAATCTGAATTTAATATATTCCGCACAGTGTTTCAGTCTCTTCTTTATTACTTCCGACATTGTTTTGTTTTGAGAAATACGTAAGTAAGTGTTGAACATAAGTACCGCTTATCTATTACATGCGAAACCACAAATGAAAATAAAATAAATATTACATTGTTTATATAGGATTGGATAAGCAGCACGCACCAACAGGCTCATTAATCTCATTCGACACTCAATCGTACTCAACAAGTAAGAACAAGTATTCTATGAACCAGCCGCTTGATACAGGAATGCACAAATCAGGTTATTTAACAAAAACTTGTTAAAACATGATTGCCTGCTTTCTATTATCTACGAAAATTACCTATCTAGGAATACTAATAACTATTAAAATGCGAAACTGTGTCTGTTGCCTTTTTATTTGTTTGTTTGTGTCTACTTTCATTTCGAAACGGAGCGACCGATTGACATGATTTTATTTTATTTATTCAATAAAACAGGACAGATATATGAACTTCTCGGAGAGAAATATCGAACCGAGTTAGTTTGAGCAATCTCTTAATTAATATTAGTTGATGTTCACAAGTTGTAGTCGAGAGTCGAGAGCTCAGTCGGTGTCCAAGAGTCTTCCTAGATGAAATTACAAATCTCCCCCTAAGCCTCTACACAACGTCCCCATTTTTTTTCTGGATCTCTTACCGCCCTTTAGGCCTGCAGCGCCCACAACGGCGCGTTATCGCTCACTTTGGGAAAGGCTGATCTAGATGACTCGATTTACCTTAATTTTGAATAGATTTGCTTAAAAATCGCATTGAATGAATTTATTTAAAAAATCGCTAGATCGTATACAATTGAATCGATTTTCATAAAAATGGAATCGTAACGTGCATCTCTAGTATCGGTAAACAGTATCCAAAAACATGTTCTTTATCAATGTGCGCTGGCGGGCATAAGATCTTATTCGATGTTCTCCCCCGCCGTTTGCTGGTTTGCGTTGACCCTTAAGTGTTAGTTGCATTTGAAAATTCAAGAGAAAACTAACCTTTTCTGCGAATACCAATCCGGCGGCCTATTAGGCTCCCCCACTGTTTTCAGGGCTCTAGACACTGACATCCAGTTCTGATCACCGCTCCTGACGACGGCCGACGCTAGACATAGTTGTTCTCGTATATTCCAAGTGTCTAAAGGCACTCTTTTCAGCTGCAACCTCTCTTGGATGGAACTCATCTTGTATTTGAGGTTATAATTTCCACAAACTTATTTCGTAACAGTATTATTTTAATTCGACTTTAGAAACATTGTTAGCTCGTCAACAGTGTTTGTTTTAGTGAAATTAAGGGTTTTTAGATGAATATTAATGAAATTAAACTTTCGTTTGACAGTAACGTCGCTGTTTTGTTGTTTGTATTTTAATTCGTTCGGAAATGTTGAAATGGCATACAGAATTTCTCAAACAGCCAACCTTTATGTTTGTAAAATATTTTTTTTAAAGTTTATCGAACATTTTTCGCTTAGAGCATATAGTATTATTATGCTCTAAGATTTTTCATACTTGCTCTTACAAATTTCGTTTTACCAACTGTTGAACGAATGCCACTAACAGGTGTACAATGTGCAAATGGCAAAAATAAAGCATAGCATGCCTAAGACCTGTACAATGTCGATTGCGCCTGTTTCCGAAAAGCTGCACACGTAATAATTAATACCTTTTGTTAGCTGTCATATTTTATTATGGCTCGTTTTATTTATTTTTTCCATCCTATAAGGGTTCGTGAGTTTATCCATCCTCTGAGTTTATAATATGTATTTTGGTCTTAAGAGTATTATTTTCCATCCTGTAAGATTTTGGTTACCACAATGATCTTTTATTGTTGTATAAAAGGTCATTGGGTTACTATAATCCATATTAAAAAAACAAATATATTTTTTTAATATATAATAATTAATAGACACACGCTTGGCCACAATCTCACCTGATGCTAAGCGATAAGAGTGTTTCACTGTGCGCTGTGCAAAAACGAAACGCATAACGTCTTTTTTGCTTTTAAATACATAGAATTATAGCTTTTTCTGACCGCTTAATGCGATTTCGTGTCGATAAGACAATTATTTAGAGTCGTCACCTCCCAAGCAATTTTCTTTAAAACTAACATCATAGTACTGTCTTACTTTATCGTGTTCTCTCTTATTTTTTATTTTTTTCGGGGTTATTAGCTTCTTAAATAACTCGATCATTTTAAAGTGTCATAGGTCATGCGCGCAAGATTCGACTTTATCGCTATAATTTTAGAGATTATTCAACAATTCATAATAATATTGTGTCTCGTTCACTCTCACGTGAAGTCCCCACTCACGACACGGTTCGCCTTCTCACTTCATTTTACTAATTATGAAAGCTTTTTGTGAGGGTGCGTTCCCACTATGTCGTGACGACAGATTGTCGTGCAGTTTACAGTGTTGTGGCTTGTATACTTTAATGAAGTTGTTCACATATCGATTATATATATATATATATATATAATCGATATGTATATATAATCGATTATATATATGTGTGTATATATATATGTATATATATATATATATATATAATTATAATCGATCTATATATATTGTATATATATAGATATCGATGTTCACGACACAATTACACTGTCGTTCACGATTTTTTAACGTTATAACGACAAACTGTCGTCACAGTGGGAACAGCTAGAACGACAATCGTCAGACGATAAAAAAACGTCACGATAAAAACGTGACGACAGATTGTCGCAGCTCCTATTGTCGTCACGATTTATTTATTGCTGTCCGCACGTATTCTGCTCCCTGCCCTCCCCTCTCATACCCAATGCTACTGCAAGCGAGCAGAGGGCCCGCCCTCTGCTCGCTTGCAGTAGCATTGGGTCGTAGCCAGAGATGGGCAAGCGCCCGGGTTTTAACCCGGCGATTTGTTAACGCCGGGTTTAAATCGGATTAAAACTCGAAATCTAGACCAAAAACTAGTTACGTCTAAATATTTGTTGTGAATTGAGTTTTGTTCAAATTTAATTATACATTGTGTTTTCTTTTGTAATGTGCTCTGTAAGTCGTGTTAATAGACTATTAAATGTGGAAATTGTCATCCTTGAATACTCCCAAAATTTTCTATCATCACTTTTCAGTTCATCAATAAACGTTTGACATAACTCAATGCATAACTCTAATGGAATTCATTTTAATAACATTGGATGTACCTACCTAAAACTTTCTTTTCTTTGTTTGCTTCCTCTTCCGCATTTTTAAAAAGTAATAGAGACGAAATGCTTTAGTAATTGTTCTGAAACGAAATGTCATTTCATTTGTTTGAAAAGTATTCTGCCATGTCATTATTGTGACAACTGCGCTCCGATTGGCTAACCCGAGATCGAAACAATTGACGGGTCGACACCCGTTGGCGGGTGTCGTCAACTGTTTCACTTTAAATCGACCAGTTAATTTGAGCTTTGCTATAATGGACGAAAATTGCAAAATTACATATTTAATTACCGATGAAATGTGATTCCGTTTATTGTGTAATTAGATGTTTTGCTGTTTTTCCCACACCACCGAATAGAACAGCACGGCATTGTTAGAGATATTATCTTTATTACAATAAATACAGAATATTTTTTGGAATATACGGAGACGTACACACAGGTCAGTAGTTGGCCTGTCTATATTTCAGTGCAAACGGGAGTTGATTGAATTGTATAGGTAGAAAATAAATATAAAATTATAGTTATTACACTGTAAATATAATAATATAAATGTGGTATGTGAATGTGTGAAAGTGAGTAGGTAATATTATATTAAGTTCCTCTCTCAAATTGTTAAATCTTGCAGTGCCCTAACGGGGTCCATATGAACACATGTTTTAAGTTAAGACCTTTTCTAACATATGGTGGCAATGAATAAATGAATATGAATATGGATATTATAAGAGCTGTACCGCTAATGTGTTACCAGGAATATATGGCCCTTATTTCGTCTCTATTTCTGGTTATACACTCGATGTTCGCTACACTTGGAATTTATAGGCGATTGCATCTATACAAACGCGCGATAGCCTCGATTGTTGCGAACGCAACAGAATCTTTGTAATAAAATTTAATAACTTTCAAAGCAGTAACTAAACGCTCGTCAAGGGCACATTACGTAGGCGTCTATTTTGAAACAATCAACCAATTATTTCATCCCTACCAGAATTGAACGAACTTTTTGTATGAACTCAATAAGGTCAAAAAGGACGTTCACTTTTGAATCGTACTTCTATAAGAAACCACCACTGTTTAGCGATTAATGGCACTACAGGAGTAGTAGGTTTACAGGAGCAAACCTGCTATCTATTGCCAATATATTACGGTCAATTTAAACCGTCTTTTAATTTTACGAGCTCGTCGAGATCCTCATCTTGTACTTGGGTCTGGCGGCTACACCTACAAATCCAAGTGTAGCGATGCAATCGCGTTTGTATTTATGCGTCGCTGCTTAAAATTGCGCGTGTAAAAATGTAGATGATAAGCGACTACTTCGCGTTTGCATCGCCGTGTGTAACATAACGCCGCGTGTCAATCAGTTACCCAAAGTGATTCAGTATCATAGACAAAAGCTACAGTATTTATTGTATATTTTTATTACACCCTGTATTCTTTATTTATTGTTTTAGCAACACTATAATAATACAAGATAAAAAGACTAGTGTGCCAGCGAACTACAACCGTACATATCATTGTTATAATCACTTAAAAACAACATAATTAAAAATATTCTCCACTGGGAAGGGTAGTAAACGACCAACATTTCGTTATGTTTTCATTATTCTCTAATAATTTTATAAAGTGTTCCACCTGCCATAACATATTCACAACCGGCCACATCAATTACGTCATGATTTTCGTATAGATCATCTAACATGTCCACTTCCATGATGTCACCACCTACACCTTCTTGGTGTCCTCCAATTGTTTCTTCATTTACGTTTTCAATAAGAACTTCATTTACGTCATCAACCATACTTTCATCTTCATTTATATATTCAACCATACTTTCGTCATTTACTCCATCATCGGCATCAATATCCTCTTGTGAAACATCTTCAATCAGAGCCTTCTCAACTTGTCTAGCTTCCACTGTATTGTGAGGATCGCAGCTCCCGTCATTACAAATACTAGTTAACTCATTAACTCTTGATGTAACAGGTACGTTATCACCGGTGGGGATTTTAATATTCTTTACGTACATTATGTTCCTGTTATCAATTATATTTGTTGTCTTTTTCTGCTTTTTATATTTATATGGTTTCTTTTTTTTGGCCTTAACAATTGTTTCGCCTGCATTATTGAACACGACATATTCTAAATAGTTGTCCAGTTTTTTATCATTTTCATCCATATAATCACAAATTTCAATTTCTGCCTTTTCCAAGTATTCTTTATCAATTAGTGTACAATCTATCTTCATGTGTGGGTATACCACAATACGCCCTGAAACAAGCAAAAGACAGTATAAGGTTTTAAGACAATTACACATAAAGTATCTGGAGTGGCGGATTTGCCCTAAGACCCAGTAGGCCTGGGCCTAGGGCGGCCAGATTTTAGGGGCGGCCAATCGTGACAAAAAATTCACTTATGATAATAAGAAATAACTCAAAGTACCTAAATATTCTAAGGCTCACGCACAACGTATAACATAATCTTCCTAAATCACACTTTATGTATGTGCTGAGAAGGGGCGGCTGGTACTGACACATGACTAGGGCGCCCAAGACTGCAAATCCGCCACTGAGTACTGTATATTTAGTGTCTTTGTTTATATTTATGTAAATAACCTATGGTATGGAGCTCTTAGGTTTTCACGATTGTTACACATAGGAAACGGAAACTATTTTTCCGGATTTAAATCGCTGATATTTGTTTTTTCAAACAAACCAACGTTTCGGGCCACCAGTTTGGAACTCAGTATTCCGTCGCCCTGAGACATTTGACATGTCCAATGTACCCGTCATTTCACCAGCACCCTTACCCTTCAAAACCGTAACACAGTAATGCTGACATTACTGCTTGGCGGCAGAAATAGGTAAGGTGGCTTTAGTACTTAATTAAAATTAATAAATGAATTTGCTACTAAATTTGAATTACTAGATTTGGTTGGGTATTACTTATTTGACAGTAATTCCCTGGGCCGAGAGGAATATTCGTATTTTATTTTTTATTTTATTTCAACAACAGCTATGAATAACGATTTACAATGAGATTACCAATTAAAGATGTCAACATTCTCATTGTCATATCTGTCGTCCGGTCTCTAAAACGCGACTAAGTGCCAAAATAATTTATGATTCGCTCTGGACCTTTTGGAGGGAAAAGTGTCGTTTTTATTTTGACTTTCAATTATTTTGTGAAATCTAGTTTAAAGTTGAATAGGATAGTGCTATTGTGCCTTAATCGAAGATTAAAACGCGAAATTATACGAATCTCGAACTAAAATACCCGTATCGGCCCGTTTTAAGGAATCCCGAGTCAATCCAAGCACGCCGCCTCAAATTGCCTATCCTCTATGTGGCGGCCATATTTACAGAAACATATTTAAACTTATTCTGCTAAGCGGAAAACTCGACACTGGCGAAATCTTAAAAAGAAGGAACCGCCATTGAGCAAAACGAAGAAGAAGAAGAAAATAATTTATAGAAATGTCATAAAAAACCATAACCAGTTTTAGAATATTGAAATTGTTTAATGATGCTTCAGCTATGCATCGTTAGGGTAAGTTCCGATAAGTCGAACGCGTGAACTAATTTTAACTATTTTTAAAAGATAATCTTGTGCTCTTTCTTTTTCTATTTAAAGCGGATATTTGACCATTTGCCTCTTAGCCGCGTTTTGGGCAGATATAGCTAAATTATCGTAAATTCCCTAACGCACAAGCAAGCAATAAACACATAATCTCAGTACAACCTATAGTACAGGTCCAACCTAGTTTAGGCACCAGTCTTCCACCTCACAATTTTCACTGTATGATGTTCTTTACGATAAATACCCTGTAATTTGTATTGTTAAGGTGGAAAGAACAATAAATTATTATTATTATATTATTACAAAGTACTAAAAAAACCGACCTCAAAAGTCATTCATCCCCTAGTTTGCCCATCCTTAGATGTGCAATATTTTCTTCAAATTTAAATAGGAACACATCTGAGGTACCTTCTTTTCAACAAAATAAAAGAATCATCATAATCGGTTCAGAGTTATCGGGTAACATATAAAAAAACAGAGTAGAATTGAGAACCTCCTCTTTATTTGAAGTCGGATAAAAAGGTAACGACCGCGCGATTCGATCCCACCGCCATCTAGCGGTAAGGCGATGTAACTAAAGTTGTAATTATTAGGCTGTGGTGTTACAATTATGAAAACTGTGCTCACTTGCTTTCCTGCGAGGAAGGTAAACAGAGCGCCCTTTGATGTTGGTGCCGTGAATCTTGACAGAATGGTCGTTGAGATAGTCCAGATGTGAAAAGCGGCGATCACAAGTACTGCAATAGTACAGCATGACTGGTGTGTGTACCTGTTGAACAAAAACATTTATTTTAGGTATGGTAAATTATAGAATGCTAGAAGTGAGACGCAATCTGGCTCTTGTAACTTATATGTTTCGTCTGGTACGGGGAATAATATACAACCCATTTTTGTTGTCCAAGGTAGGCGTTATGGTACCTAGAACGAATCTGGTGGGACTTCATAGAATGAGGTCATTTGCAGTACCTATCACACGATGTAGAGTGAGTGAGATGGTCCCTCTGCCCCGAGCATTTAAGTATCTAAATCAGTTGCTTTAACTTTGACTCCTCGTTGGACCTTTTTGCATGCTCAGAATAAAAATTCGTGTTTTCCGCAGAACGCTATCTGGAGTCCTTGACCGGAGATAGCAGTATTAAGTAACAGGTATTATGTGTTAGTTTAAAATGGAATAACAAATGGATTTTATCAATTTTTTATTAATGTTAATCGGTAATAATTTATTGTTGTGTAGTGTTGTATTTATAATTTTATAAATTTTCATATTTTATTCATTATTGTAATTTACTTAATATTGTTTGTTCATTTAGCTTTAAGTCTTACTACTGCGTTTGGGTTGACTGTAAGCAATAAACAATAAATAAATAAATAATGGCCGTTAGGGTCAATTTACAATGCCGCGAAACGGAATGGAAGCAGATTGTGGTAACTATAATTCTAAAATTTGCTTTTTAAACTGTCTTTTTTTATAATATAAAGTGACGGGGCGAACAAGTCTGGCGCCTGACGGTAACAGCTTATTCTTATCCTTCAAAACCGGAACACAGTAAAGCTGACATTACTGCTTTATAGGAAATGAAACTGTTTTTCATTTCCTATGTGTAATAATCGCGAAAACCTAATTACCGGGGAGCCCGTAGTCTCCCCGGAACTCTCAGGTCGGTAGATAGGGACAGGCGTGTCGCTTACCACCAGGAGCACGATTTGTTCGTCTTGTTACTTGGTGTTATAAAAAAAATTATGCTGAACTTAAAACTTTAACTCATGCTGAGCCAGCGCCTTTTTACTGCCATGACTTCCAACAATATTTAGTTTAATTAGTTCTATGTACAATTGCTCGTTTCTACTTTTTTTTTATTGTTTTTTTTATTTTTAAGTGGTTCAATATGTAATTATAGTGTTTAGTGTTACGGACGGCCGAGACGCGACTGACCGGTCGGAGCAAATGCTCTGATTGGCCGGGGGATAACAGGGCCGGTAGGGTATGGGACACCGTATTGGGTTATTTTTAAAATACTAAAGATCTCGCAGGACTATATTACTAACATCAGAAATAACAACTTTTGTCAAAAACATAATAAATTTACCAAAAATAAACTTTTTTTAAGTTTTTGTTGTACTATCTGTTACCATGCCGGACTGACACGCAGAGGTCCCAGATTCTATTCCCGGGCCGGGATGAATATTTGTATGGCCTACATTTATTTCTCTCGTAAGTTTGGGTGTAATCTGTCTATGTGTGTCCATGGCACCCGCGAGGGTTTCCCCCTAGGGTTTCCCTAGTGCGGGGCTATGTTGAATGCGTGCGTTAATTAATTAAAATCTGACACTTTTTAGATCTGCATTTAGTAGAATAAGTTTAAACGTGCAAGCATATTCCGCGTTGACTCCCAGCCCCGTCCTGCACAGAGTTATTACCGTTTAGAGCAATCTATTTAAATTGAAATTCAGCCACATACTACTTAAGTTATTTTAGCAAATTCTTTTACAATCCATCATGGCTGAATGTGTGTTTGCTTTTTACAATATTTTAGTTCCAGTTGTATTATCTATGGAAAAATAAAATAATAAAAAAACAAAAAACCCGCCAGTTGCGAAATCGACAATTGTTGTGTTGTGAACCATATTTATATTGTATTTATTTCCTTGCAAATGTGATGAAAAACCATTGTATGTATCCCGGGCGGTAAAAAAATACAAAACTCGAATTATTAAAGCCCTCAGCCTTTGGCTTCAGGTTCCTAACATAACCTCGTTAGTAACTTGTTATTTATCGTCCATAATACACAATTTACTATTATCTATCTAATTCAGATTTAAATTTAAAAAAAAACCTTGAGTATATGGTCCCGCGCTTCGCATCGATGCTTAAAACGCAATGGACAAATAGCGCAGAGGTACGGCTTATGCGTGTGGTTGGTTAACATATGACTGACAGCCGACGTGTGGTTGTTGAACATATCTGGACAGTACCTGTTGTGACAATAATTTCGTGACTTACATTAGTGCGTGTAACATGGTGTTATTTTAGACAAAAAATCATATAACAGTGATATAATCTATTAATTCATTCGTAGGCATAAGATACATTTTAAATAATAATAATATATAGATATAGATGCAATAAAAATAAAATAGCTTGTATTTTTAAGTATATTATAAGTGTATTATAGTATATACCACTTTTAAATCGGTGCAAGTGCACTTGCAGGGCAACTGTAGCACTTTCAAATTATCGGGGCAAGTGCACTTGCTGGGCAACTGTAGCACTTTCAAATTATCGGGGTAAGTGCACTTGCAGGGCAACTATAGCACTTTTAAAATTATCGGGGCAAGTGCGCTTGCGGGGCAACTGTAGTACTTTCAAATTATTGCCAAAAGTGTGCCTGTGGAGCAATTTGCATTTGCACGACACAGGGTTTCTTTAATATGGGGCTTAAAAAAAAACAACTGTAGAACTTTCAAGTTACCGAAGCAACTGCACCTGTGTGACAACTGTGGTACTTTCAAATTATCGGAACAAGTGTATTTACGAAGCAAATGTATCGGGGCAAGTGCACTAGTGGTCCAGCTGTAGCACTTCAAATTATCGGGGCAAGTGCACTTGTAGCACTTTTAAATTCTTAGCCACTCTGTACCACACGGAATTTAAATCACTTGCACCTTCAGTCATCTCTTTTTTCGCTTGTTTTAAAAAGTGTACTAATTTACTGAAAAGATAAAAAAGAATTTAATACGTTGTAATTACCTGCATGATACTGATTTTACGGTAGTGTCGTGATGGAGTTTTATGTGCGACTCCATACCTCTTTTGTAGACCTGAAATTAAATAAAAATATGATTAATAATACAAAGGCCGAACAAAGAAAACTTTTTCGACCGATGGCACTTGATCGATCTTGACGATACGAAACAGAGGCTTAGTAAACATGGTTTAGCAATCACCGTTTTGCCGCAGCGCTCGCACAAGTCGTAACCAGAGAGAGGCATGTATGTTAGCTCTCTGTGAACCGTGTGCATGTGTGTGGAGTACTCGAGATGGCAGCTGAGCTGGACATCGCACTGCAAAATATATTTTAATACACAGGGTAAATTAAACCGCTGCGCGTCACAGAAACACAAGGTGTCACTAACGAATTTGGTATAGTTGAAAAAATATTATTTGCACCGATTAATGTTATCTTTTAGTATAACTATAAATTCGTATGAGTAAAATGGGAAGAATGTTATTTTAATTTTAGTGAAATAAACTGTTTTTTTTTCCTTCTATTAGTTTAAAGACAGAGCAGACAGCGAGCCAGCGTAAGTGTAATTGAGAATATTGTCTGGTTTATATATTTTTTAAAATAATATTATTATTGTTCATTACATGTAAATTAGTCGTACATAGTCATAGTCATACCATAATTAAAAAAAAAAATCTATTAAATGTTATTAATAATTTCAACAGATATAAATATTATTAATATTCGATGTTTATCGTGGCGGTGGTGTAGTTAAATTGGATTATGTTGTAAAACGACGAGTCAACAAGGCCAGGCTGAAAATTAGTACTGCGTGGCATACAGCAACAAGGATTATACTGAGCCTGTTCCATCCAGGCACTGTTGTTCTGAGAAGGGGCGGCCCATCCCACAATATTGTTATATTATTATGCTCTGTTCGTATTACTATGTGTAGTAAATGCTTTAAATGGTTTAGAACGACATAGGCTCAAATTGGCTTTTGGATTAGGAATGGAAGCTAATTTTTGTAATGATATTGTGTAGCGTAATGATAAGATAAAATAAGAGCCAAAAATCACATCCCGCGTCGTCCGCGGAATTCTCGCGCATGCTCGAGCATTCCAGAGACCACGCGCGTCTCGCGCATAGAGAAAATTGACGTTTCCATTCCATTACGTCCCGCCGCAATGTAAATTGAGCCTTATCCTTTCTATTGCAATAGGGTAATAAAACCATTAACACTTCTTTTACTTATACCAGGACTTAATGATCTTGATGCATCGTACGAGTCATAGGTACGTTTTAACATAAATGCTTTTTCTGAAATCTAGTTTTGAATTATTTATTTACTTATCAGGTCATAAGGTACTTTGGAAAATACCGATTGCCGATTATTTTCTAACTAATTCAACTAAATTCGTTCCGCATAAAGATGACCAAGTTTAGAATTAAGTGTTTTATTTTTATTTTATAATATAAAGTGACGGGACGAACAAGTCGTGCGCCTGGTGGTGCGCCTGGTGGTAAGCCACACGCCTGTCCATGACAGTTGCAGTGCCACTCAGAGCTTTAAATCGCAAAGATCTGGGGCACTGCGCCCGTCAATCTGAGACGTAAGTTGACACGTTCCATGTGCCTGTCATTTCACCAGCACCCTTACCCTTTAAAACCGGAACGTAGTAATGCAGTGATAGTACCCAACTAGAAGAATAAATTTCTTCGGCAAATCAATGACGGTCTTGTTATGAACCTTGTCACATGTTTTATTTTATTAATTGTCATTCCAGTGTGTAGTGCTTCGAGTAAATTAATGCATGTCTATATCTAAAATACTCACGTAGCAGCAAGTTTTTGGATATAAAGCTTTATATCGAGAGCCGTAGGGTTGTTTACAGATGTGATCACGCTGTTGTTCCACGTTCTCGAATACTTGTCTGCACATTGTGCACCCATTTCTATAATCATATGAATATTACAGTTTATTATCTGCGAAGTTGAAAGACAGTCCGGTGGTATTAATATTGTTTTTCCGGGTCAGTGTTGTCGTTTAACACAAAATATTGGTATACAACTCTAAACCGTTGCGTATACCTGTCTTGCGGATACCTGTATCATAAGTTCCTCTCTCAAATTGTTAACCCTAACGGGGTCCACATGAGCGCATGTACATATCGTCGGTGTAATGTAGAAAGAGCGTACGTCACGTACGTTTCGTATTTCGTATTTTTTCGGGGAGCATATTTTAGGTTTTAATTAAGTTTTAAAATCGATTTTGAAAACAAGATGTAAATACTTTAAAACAGTCGTTAGGCCTCAAAACATGCTTCAAACACCGACTATATACATTAAAAAAAATTTTTAAATTTAAAACTGTTCATTACAAATATTAATAACAAGTTACAGTACATTCAAGGTAGAATCTTAAAATTAAATTTATTACTTTATTTTTTACTTATAATTAAATTGTTTATTTTTAATTCCTTGAAGGAAGTACATAAAAAGAAGAATAACTTGAAAAGAACCAGAGACGTACACCCTTACAATACTAGAAACAAAAACAAACTGATAGTACCAAAAACGAGATTGAAAAGAACTGCTAAGCAAGGTTACTGTCTAAAGATAAAATTGTACAATGAACTACCACCGACTATATCCGAATTGCCCGAATTAGAATTCAAAACAAAGATAAAAAATTTTTTAATTGAAAATCCATTCTATAAAGTTGACGAATATTTTGACCTTATGCATTCAAAAAAATGCTCATTATTTTATAACATTTAATGTATCTATTAATGATTTATTACTTATGCGATTTATATCATAACAATATATTATTATTAAATAATATTTAATTTATGTGTATATTGTGCAAATCTTTGAATTTAGTTCTAGTAGTGTATTGAGAGTGTGCATTAGTTATAGGAAATATTAAATGTTAGTAGTAAATGACTTTGATAAGAATTTTGTACTATTGACGTGCTAAATGTTACGAGCTTTGTGACGTGGCAAATAAAGAAAACAAAAAAAAAAAAAAAAAAAAAAAAAAAAAGATTATTTATTCTTTTCTAGTGAGTTGCGTTAATATGTAAGGTACAACAATTAGATCAATGACCAGCTTGTGTATGCCTCCTCTGATATTGATCTTTCATATAAAATCTTTTTAATTTAATGTAATATATGTAATGTAATATAATCATCAATGATCAATGAACATTCATTGATCATTGATGATTATACGATTTTATGTATAATTGATGTATTACATAATACAATCATTCATCTTAAATGTAAGTAATCATTATTTCATAGGTAAGTAAATTACACTTGAAATATCACATTGATTAAACTCGGTGTTAAACAAATTATATAGTATAAGCGTATACTCACGGAATGTCTTTAACCTCGTCGTGCCCGTACCTCACTACGTGTTCTTGAAAAGCTTTGTCGTCAGCGAAAAAGAATTTGCAGTGGGCACAGTGGTAACGAGGATCGCCAAGCTCGTGGTGGTTTATTCGCTGCAATAACATTATGTACCTTTATTTATTTGAATGAATATGATGTTCTTTTAATCCATTACGCGTCTCACAGACACATGGCGTGTCGATGGCAGGACGCCACAGCAAAAAAAGACGTTAGGGACACCGTGTGTCATTAAAACGAGTGACGGGTTAAATACAAAAATTATCGTGACTCTCAGACTTATTAACTATCTAAGCGAGCTAGTAGAGCTCCTTGTGAACGAGTTCGTCCAGGTAAGTATTGTCACCTCACCTATTTCTGCCGCCAAGCAGTAATGTGAGCATTACTGTGTTCCGGTTTGGAAGGGTAAAGGTGCTGGCGAAATTACAATAATAACTTCTTATATATGAGACAAGCAATTGAAATGATACTGTTTAACATGGTATGGCAATATATAATTTTGGATATTGTACGTCTTTCGGATGAATGACACACATGTACGCATTCACACATTCCACCCTTACAGACACATATGCACATACTTGCACTCACATACACTAACCCTATTTATTAATCTATTTTTAGTCTGAAAAGTTGAAAATGACTATAATTTGTATTAGTTGCAACACCAGTTATAGCAGAGGTAGTCAGTTTCATCATAAGTCATAAAAAGTCTTTGATGTTGGCTCCGCCCAAATTTGTGAAACAAATATATGCCTGAAGTTCCCGTGGCATGCGACAGGAGATGTTGAATTTTGCGCATTAAAAGTACCAAATTCGTTTTAGAGGAATAACTCTAAAACTAAAGGGATTAAAAAAATCCGTAGTGACAGTTCTCGATCATGCATAAATATAATTAATTATCTACTTTTTGTCCTAATAACCTGTAGCATTTCGGAGATAAATCGAAAAAAATGTGAAAATTAGAGGTCATTTCGTGTTTTTTACCTGTCGAGGAAACTTTATTGTTTTATTTTCTGATTAATGTCTATGCTTGAATATATCGTGTAGTTACTCATACAATATTTTATTTTTAACTTTAAAGTGGATATACCCCTCTAAAATCAAATGGAAGATTAGGAATTTTTCCTCTGCTCCCTCTTAAAGTAATACAAGAGCAAGATTACTATTAATATTACAGAAGAACGATGTTTCCTAACACAGGCCCTAACAAGCCTAAATGGAAACATCCGCCCCTGTACTATGCACTTTAAAATGAACGAATAAAACATTTTATTTATTTTATTTAAATTATAGGCACATGGGACTTCCAACTTATGTCTCATGGTGACTTCTTGACAGGGTCAAATCTTTGCGATTTCACGCTCTGAACGGCATTGCAACTGTTATGTATAGGTGTGTCGCTTACCACCAGGTGCACGACTTGTTCGTCTCGATCACTTTCCAATTAATTTCAAATTAAATTTCGTACATAGATTCCGAGAAACTTCGAACCCAATGTCTCTGCTAGGCGGTAGATTAAACCATGAGGCTACCACGGATTTTTAATATTAGGGGTTAAAGTATGAAATTGCCGTTTTATTGCAATAGGTTC
>NW_020654229.1:6436908-6535986 GCF_003589595.1 Hyposmocoma kahamanoa
GCAGCAAAAATTATATATATATATATATATATATATATATATATATAAATGTCTGTAGGTGAAAGGTAAATAAACTTAAGAGCCAAGTAGTAATTTTTACGACAAAACGTTTTACAGAGAACGAGACTCGTAATTAAAAGTCAAACAACATAATATATCAAATAAAAAAATTATGACGATAGGATTTACTCTGGTATATAACCAGCTCGATGAATTTAATGTCTTTTACCACTGCGTGCTTTTTAGCATTCTAAAGCAATGTTATAAAAAAAAAACATTTAAATTCCAAAATATGTACGATTTTATCTCTCACCTACAGATATGTACTTCAAGTACATACGATCTTACATACTTACAGTCGTCGAGTTACGGACACAAGCCCGCTACACAATGCTTCTTTTTAAATAAAAAAGTAAGTGCGCATTTGGCTTCCATCTCACCTGATGAACGTTACGATGAGATCAACCATCGAGCCATCTCAGATCCCAGATGGAGCCGTCCCATCAACAGGTCAACCGTGACCATGGGACCTGTAAAGGGCCCGAAACGTCGGTTTGTTTAAAAAAACAAATATACGCGATACGCACCGCACAGATTTGAAAGTCGAATTAGCTTGCCATTATGAATGCGGCTTTAGGAACTTATCTCTAACCAATCACGTGCGCCTGTGTTTTCTCAGTACAAGGTCGCTAACATGAATAAGACTATAGATTATTTAAAAAAAGTTTACTTACTGGCAATTACAATGTATTTTAAAACTTCTCCACAACTTCATTTGCATGATGCTTGGCAGATCAAAGTAAACTACTTGAATTCAAGCCAAAAAATTAGAGGATAATTGCTATTCTCTGGTCTGGCATATTACATTAGACCAACTAATTAAACTTGATCTTTTTTACACTGATATGCAGGATCATCGAGTATACCAGAAATAGAGACGATATGTCATTTAATTTGTTTGAAAACTATTCTGCCAAATCATTACAATGACAACTGCGCTCCGATTGGCCAGCCCGAATTCGAAACAATTGACGAGTATCGTCAATTGTTTCACTTCAAATTGACCAGTTTAACTTAAGCTTTGCTATAATGGACGAAAATTGAAAAATTACATATTTAATAGGAAATGAAACTATTTTTCCGGATTTAAATCGCGTATATTTGTTTTTTCAAACAAACCGACGTTTCGGACCCTTTACAGGTCCCATGATCACGGTTGACTGAGGTGGTACAGTCTTCAACCAGTTATGTGTAATATTGATGCAAACCACCCTATTTTTCACTATAGTTACAATAGTTATTAATTAAATACCTTATTTTTAATTTTACAAAGAAAACATTCCAATTTACGCTACATTAAATGTTACAAATTATGTTATTGAATGAATTTTAATTAAGTTTAATTTATTATTATCTAATAGAAATTAGAATAAACTAAAACATATTAATTAGTACTGCATACATATTTAATATTTAATTACCGATGAAATGTGATTCCGTTTGTTTTGTAATTAGAAGTTTTGCTGTTTTTCCCACACTACCTTCTTAGAACAGCCCACATTCTTAGAGATATTATCTTTATTACAATAAATACAGAATATTTTTGGAATATACGGAGACATACACACAGGTCAGTTATTGGCGCTGTGCTATTTCAGCTTTCTAATTTGCGATTTCGGCGCAAACGAGGGTTGATATTTAAAAGTGATATAAGACCCATACTTGCTTGACGAGTTGCCAGGGATGGATGGCTCTTATTTCGACTCGACGTGCAGAATCAACCAAAGCCATTTGAGGTAGTATAGACTCTTTAATACCTTTTAAGTAACGTAGTATCTTAAATTAAGGCAACACCATGACATTGTACATTAATATTACTTACCGCATAGCCATGCTTCGCAATCTGATGTCGGTACAAGTTGAAGTTGGACTCATAGGATTCGCCGCATAAGTTGCAATGCACGTTGAAATGTTGCGTGAAGTGATATAAATACATGTGTTTGTATCCTCCGTATGTTTTCACTCTGAAACAATTTGTGGTTTACTTGTGACCGTGAATGTACGGTAGGCATCTCAAAAGAAAATCATCAAGATGGTTTTAAAAGTCTGAGGCATAACAATGGGGTCGTAACTGCCACCGTGGCCGAACGGTTACCATACTAAACTGCCACGCAGAGGTCGCGAGTTCAATCAGGGTGAGTTTTGGATGTAATATGTGGTTGTCTATGTGTGTGTCCATGGCACCCGCGATACAGGGTTTCCCTAGTGCTAGGCTATGTGTTTGTGCGTTATTGTTATAAGATTATTGTAATCAATAGATAACACGCTGTTTCAAACAGTAAAACATAGCAAATTAATTATTTTTTCATAACAGATCAGAATGGGGTGCTTTGCATCAATGTTAGACCCAACTGAATAGGGACCAATAACATCTCAGTCTAGTGCATCGAGTATTTATACTGTACAGGGAAACATAGAAATGGACATATAAACGTACATACACCTGAAAAACATAACCCTCCCGCAGTCGGGTAAAAAACGACTTACTTGACCACCTTATTGCAGAATCTGCATGTCATATGTTTGCTGGCCTTGTCTACTTTACAGATGTTGTGTTTCATATGATAGACAACTTGCTGCCTGCAATCACAGATTACTTAATAGCCTACTTACTAAATCTGACTAATGGAACTAAGCACGCGCTCAGAGAGGTAATAATAATGTTGCCCGCCGAGTGTAGTTGAGCGGAGACGAATGCTCATAAATGAAAGAGTTGTATGAGCGCTTGTGCCGACGTCGATACACTTATCGCATAATCTTTAGCGAGTTACGAGCCCTGTTGCAATGTCGGATTAATCAATTACAAGTATGGCATTTTTTCGTTATTATATACATTTTAATTTATTATCAGTCAATTACACAGGTACTAAACAAACAATTATTACAACATTTAAAAACCACTAAGGTGTGAGTCAATGCCGAATGTTGTCTACATCATATATAAGCGCGCATTTGACCTGTGGAAAGTGACGATGGAACATGCACTTTTAAATAATGCCTATTCACTCTCGCCTTGAAAAGGCCTAATTTATAACGTTCAGGGAATAAGTCTGCAGGCAGGGAATTCCTTCTCATAGCCGTTTGACGGTAACCTATGAGCAGTCCGAAATTACATTTTCCAGAAATAACGTTTGCTTGAATTTTCATAACCTCGAAAGTAATTTTGAGAGGAAAATGTTTTTTCTTTTAAACCCAACTTAACCTAACCTTTTTTTTTATTACCGTGAGGAAAATGCGTTACGCATTCCCCGCCACTGGGAGACGGCGGGGATATGTGGGACTCTCCTGGGGACTATGTCGGTCCCCAAGAGCATACCCACTAAAAACCTCACGATGTACCTGCGCGCACCTGGCGCCGGGGCCGCGAGGTCCTTTTCAGATGCTACCGCGACTCCGGTGGTGCCGGTCCGCCTTTGGGCCTACCCCTACATCATCCCCCCCTTCATCATGGGGGGCGACCTGCACAGAGTTGCCCCGGAACATTTGGGGCACCGGCGGCGGAGGCCTGTACAATGCAGGGGCAGGGTCTCCCAATCCTGCACCCTGCTGGCCTCCGTTGATGAGCCATACTTTATATGAGGGAGGCGGGCAAGCTCTTCGAGCGAGTCCTCGCTGCAAGAGCAGCACGATGGGCCGATACTCTGACGGGGACTCAATCGGACGCCCTTCCTTCGCGTATCTGGATGTTTTTTCAAATAGATGGCGTTAATAGGAAATTTGCGAAATATTAATCTTACCAGTTCATAAAACTGTCACTACACGAGTTGCAAGTGTACGAATATAGGTGCCATTGCTTCATATGGGTGGACAGTTTGTTGCGCTTGGTGAACATCAAGTGACATATGTCACATTCGAACATTTGTTTCTGCTGTGTTGCATTCTGTGGCTGAAAAAGAGATAAGAATAAATGACACTTTCTCTCTCTCTTATGCGTAGGCCACACCGCGAACGAAGCTAAGCTAACTTAGCTCAACTCACGTAGCAGGGGGATCTTTTCATACTTCGGTTCACACCGCTAACGAAGTCAAATTAACTTAGCTTACGTAGCCGAGGCATCTTTTCATACTTCGGTTCACACCGCGAACTAAGCTAACCGAGCTAACTTCTTTTTGTTTCACTTATTTTCGAAAACAAAATTACTTACATTGGTTCTTAAATCTAACCTACTCACTGCAATCCCTTTAATAGGTTTATATGTAGGTGGCTTCAGTTATGTCGTCTGTCATCTTTGAATATTGAATAACAAATGAATGCGGCATAGTTTATTTTATTTATTTATTTATTTTGTAGATAAGGTCCATCAAGAGTAGTATACATATAGTTGTTGCCGATAGTTTTAACGATAAATTGTGAAAGAAGATGATATTTTGCCAAAAATGGCTGAATGGCGAAAGTACGTTCTAATGATTACTATTGCTTTCTTTATTCTTATTTTGACAGTTGGCCTACTAGTATCGAAATCAATTTTATTCATATACATTTTAACAAGAATAGGTGGATTTGATTATCTATAATGAATTAAAATGAGAAACTTTAAAATATGTTTCCTCTTTGTATTTTTCATAAACATCTAAATACAGTGTATATGTATGAACTTTCAAAAATTGACAATTCACATGAACTTCTGCTCAGTAATTGGATGAATATTGGATCGAGGATGATTCAAATGAAACAAAATCGGTTAATTATTCCATAAGCGCGACCAATATTCAGTCGATAGTTGATAGAATATTTATCGGCTGCAATCACTAGCTGCTCGCAAGCGGGCAACACTATTGGGCAATGAAGTGTCAATGTACTCTGTCTTCAAAAGCATTCCATCCAGATTATTTACAAACTGTTCCATAAAAACTATTACGAAAGTAAAGAATACTTACGGATAAGTGCAGACTTAGATGTGCTGTTAATTCTTTGATTTTCTGAAAGCCAATGTTGCATTGGGTACATTTTACAATTGTTTCCTTGAGACCTAGCAAAATTGTCATCATTTGTCATTAATGGTGTTCGATAAGGTAATAAGGCATAATGACGATGAAGTGAGTTAATACCATTTCTAAATGGTATTAACTCACTCTCTTCCCTCCAAATCTTTTCCCCAACTTTTTGGCTAACCGCCTAGTTAGGCAAGATAAATAAAAATTTAAGAATAAGAATAGTTTATTGCGTAAGCACCGAGACAAACATCTTAAAATTAAAATACAATATTATAAACTTGAAACTAAAATAAAGTTAATACATAATAAAAACATAAAAAATTATAGTAATAAATGCGTGTCGCGGCACACGCAAACTGCCTGCCTAGCCTGTAGCGCTGGTTTTCAGCAATCCCGATGTGAGTGAAGCACTCAACGCTCAACGTCGTAAAATATACTTGAAAACACGTATTTTTCATATTAACTTAACACAAAAAGCTACAAGGAAAAAAGTTATAACATCGTTATATAGAGAATAATTTAAGTAATTTCTTTATATTAAATATTTATTGAATTGATATTAAATTTTTTCGAATTTTCGACGACTTTTTAGTCGTAGTGCCATCTATGAGAGTTTTATCACCCAGTTAGATATTTTTACAGTTACCAGTTCTGGCGAGAGATGTCGCTATTCACTGTATTTTAAATTTTTATTGAATTGATATTCAATTTTTTTTGTGAAATTACTCCACTAGTTTGTTATATTTATTAATACAAAGATCGAACACTCAGAAAAAATCTATATAATTTTTCAGGATGAAGATAAAAATGTGGCGTAAAATGTAATAATCGCAATAATGTTTGTAGTTAGCATTTTAAATAGTTAAATTATACCTCTTTCAGACTTACTATATTTCTTTAATAATTTGAGCAAGACCTTTATAAGTTTTTCTTCAAGTTAAGTTTTTTCTTAAGTATTCTTCTTCACTCTTCTTCTTTCAAGGCGACGACATACATATAGTGTAATTAAGTTTTTTTTGTTTCAAATGCGGTAGCACCCCCTCATCAACGCCCCCCAATTGCTTCCGAGGCCCCCACCCGTAGCTCAGTTAGTAAGAACAATACTACGTTGAGCATGGTCGTGGGTTCAAGTTTCATCGGATCGAGAAACAAATTATTTTAATGAACAATTGCCCTCCTACTCGTTTATTAGGTCTTTAATTACAAATAACTTCTAGATTTAGTACCTCACGTTGGTTCTGACTGAAAACCAGCGCCTTAGGGAACTTAGGCATATGCTGAGTCAACGCTATTTCACTGCCATGACAAAAAATGTTTTATTTCTCCTGTTATATTCAATCTGTATTTTTGTATAAAAACTCACCCGTGTACTTGTCCATAGTGTGATACATAGCTTCGTTGCAAAGCGGCAATCTTATAAAGGCGTTATTAAGTATCATTTTCCCATGTTTCAGGTGACTCTCAAAGCAGTACACTATATCGTAACTGAAAATAATGTACTTTATAAACACAGTCAGGAGCATACGTCAGCTCAGCCTTTGAAACAATCATTAAAACAATCAATGCAAAAGAACTTTATCTACTAAAAGATAAGGTTATATTTAAATAATCATCACTAATTACAGATTGCTTGCTAAAACAGGTTTCTTATTAAAATCGACCCCTCGTAGGTAAAGTAACGTATATCGAAATTGCCAAGTTTACAGGGGAGCGTTTTAATGAATTCCTGAATTCACTGAAATAAGTATAACACGTGAGTGCAGCATCTCTCTCAGTTTTATTTGGCAAAGCTCGTTATTCACATAGACTGTTATAAAATCCTAGATATCGGTTAGATGATCTATTAGATGATCACTCTATGTGAGTAATGAGCATTGCCGAATAAAACCGAGAATTTTCAAACGCTCACCTGTAAACTTGGCAATTTCGACATACGATACTTTACATAGGGGGGGTCGAAATGTGATAATCATTTAGTGGATGGTTGGTTGATTTTACATTTCTGTAGATTTTGTAAACTTCAGTTGAAAAAGATTTTTTATTTATTACAGTTAGATTTAATCAATCTTAACTATAAAATTTTCAAATTTTCAGCTATTTCAGCTTCGTATGAAAGCATTTTGTTTAATTTCGATTTCTTTCAATAAAATTGGGGTGCACGTGTCCATGTTTAAAATATGTTAATTTATAGTCTGTCTTTTTTGAAAACGGAGTAAAATGACAGTTTATTTCGCAAAAGTGTTGCCCGCTTGTGAGCAGCTAGTGATTGCAGTCGATAAATATTCTATCTTAAAAAACGAATGTTGTGAGGAAACGTTCAGGTGCAGACTGAAGAACCTTTTATTGGAAAAACCCCTTTACTCAGTAACAGAGTACACTCAAAGTACTTAATAAAAAATTAAATTATTATATTCATTAATGAATTTGACATTTCACCGTATTATTATACTGTAATATATATTTATTAGTTATTAAAAATCCATATTGACATTTCCTGTATACACTTGACATTGTTAGTTTCATTCAATTATTTATTAGTTTAATTAATTATGTTGATCTTGTACATGTGCACCATTGTGTACTTGTGATTGACTATTATATAATTATTTCTTCATTATTTTGTAAACTGACGCTCACTTTTCGAAGAGTAGTATAAAATGACATGTAACTGTATTTGTATGAAATTTGTAATGTTGAGATAAATAAACTAAAAAAAACTATTGGTCACGCTTATGGAATATAATTTAGGAAATGGTAATATTAATATGCTCCGGAATCTTATTGTGAAAACGTAAACGTTTCCTCATAAAAGAATCGTTTACTTTAGTTCATCGAGTATTTAACCAAAAATAGAGACGCAATGTCATTTCATTTGTTTGAAAACTTTTCTGCCATATCATTACTGTGACAACTGCGCTCCGATTGGCCAGCCCGAGTTCGAAACAATTGACGGGTGTCGTCGATGGGCGTCGTCAACTGTTTCACTTCAAATCGACCAGTTAATTTGAGCTTTGCTATAATAGACGAAAATTGCAAAATTACATATTTAATATTTAACTACCGGTGAAATGTGATACCATTTGTTTTGTAATTAGATGTTTTGCTGTTTTTCCCACACCACCGAATAGAACGGCACGGCATTGTTAGACATATTATCTTTATTACAATAAACACAGAATAATTTTTGGAATATACGGAGACGTACACACAGGGCAGTAGTTGGCCTGTCTATATTTCAGTGCAAATGAGAGTTGATATTTATAAGAGCTGTATCGCTAATGTGTTACCAGGAATACATGGCCCTTATTTCGTCTCTATTTCTGGTTACATACTCGATGACATGTGTACTTGTGACACACTATTATATAATTATTTCTCATTATTTTGTAAACTGACGCTTACTTTTCGAAGTGTAGTATAAAATGACATGTAAATGTATTTGTATAAAATTTGTAACGTTGAGAGAAATAAACTAAAAAAAACTATTGGTCACGCTTATGGAATATAATTTAGGAAATGGTAATATTAATATATGCTCCGGAATCTTATTGTGAAAACGTAAACGTTTCCCCACAAAAGAATCGTTTACCTTAATTAAACGAAATCGTGGTACCATTTTTTTTTTTAATTCATTGTCACTTTTTTGTTCAGCTAATTGCGCCGGCGTGTGTGGTACTTACTAGGTATCGCACTTCTTCCCGCATGTGTTGCATACATATTCATACCAATGCATCTTGGCAGAGTGGGCGGTCAACTGTGCCTCCGTTTCATACCGACGCTTGCATATTGCACAAATGTGTTTTTTACTCTGAAAATTGAGGTTGTTACAATAACATGAGAAAAAGCAACTCTAAAACATTTTACATCACAAAACAACAAAATTTTCAGGAATGTGACACGGGGTTAGTGTACTTGGGGGCAAATGTAGCAGTTTTAAATTATTGGGGCAAGTATATCATTCAAATATTTCGTAACAAGAGTGTAGTGTGAGCGCGCTATACTCACGCCATTTGTATTTGTTCCTAATTATTATTATTTGCAATTTTAATATTAACTTTAACAATAATTAATTGCTGCACCCCATAGGGGTATGTATGTACTTATTAATCTTTATACCTACATTGTTTGCAAATAAATAAATATTTCACACTTTAACAGCATATGTATAATAAATATTCGTTTATAAAAATATATTATTTTTAGGATTGGCATAAATGTGTATTGTATATTTATGCCTAATAGTATAATTAAAAACACAAGGAGCTGTACTGCTACTAATTATCAGGCATGGGGCTACCACCGCAATTAGATAAAAGACTTACCTGGGACTTATAAGTTTCGAGATGAATAACCAGATCCTCGAGCGAGCGAAATGACGTACAGAGGCAAATGGCGCACTTGAAAGGCGCTCGCACGAAGTCTGGAGTTTGCAGCTTCGCGTTGAACTTCTCTTTTTGTTCTTCGATAGTAAGTAAACGTATTCGACTGTTGCACATAGCCTTAGATAACTGTAAAAAAGGTAATTTTTATCGCGCCGCACACAGGATAACTTCAACAAGATTTTTCTGACGATATTCCATAGCAAGTTGATTGAAAAAATGTTGTTATGAGAAATGATGATAAAAATAATGATAACTTTTATATAAAAAAAAACAATAAGGAACCTCCTCCTTTTTTTAAGTTCGGTTCGAAAGCTTGATGTGTTTTGAAGACTGAACAAATACGTACCAAAGTAGCATGTTTAGAATAGTTTATAGTTTTCATTCTCGTCTGCACTTGGAGTTTTTTAAGATTAGGTTTTTTTCTCTTCGGCGAAGGAGCCCTGGGGGGCAGATCTGGCAGACTTTCGATTTCCGAATCTTGTTTTTCTTCAAGACCTGGAAACAAATGAATAAAGGTACGGTTCATTCGATAAAACATCAAATGATTTTTGGTCCCGACATCGTCCAACCGAATATGACATAAAAAGACATTTGACATGTTCTTCCGTGATATAGAGCCGGGTACTCATTAGCTGGCTTTATATAGACACTCTATCACACGTGTAAAGATGTTCGAAGGATCACTACAGAGTGCTAAAAAAAACGACCTCAAAAGTCACTCATCCCGTAGTTTGCAACCTTTAGAGGTGGAATATTTCCTTCTAATTTGAAAGGGACCATTCCGAGGTACCTTCTTTCCAACAAAAAAGAATCTTCAAAATCGGTTCATAAATCTTATTATCGCGTAACATATATCCAAAAAGAAAGAAAAACATACTGTCGAATTGAGAACGTCCTCCTATTTTTGAAGTCGGTTAAAAAGGGAACGATCATCATCCATCGCGCACTCCAACACGCGCCAGTTTCACGCGGTCATCTTGCGCCATTAGCCTTTACACGGACGCTCTTTTTGTTGTCACAAAACGAATACGAGCATTCGTGCGCGAAAGAACGTTAGCTTAATTTTTTATTTATTTATTTAGTCATTTATTTCAGGCCACATGACCCATATAATATATACCTTAAGGACTAACAGACATGCAACAAAATATCGCACTGCTATAGTGTTGTAACTCAAAAGATGTGAATTTCGAGATTCTGTCATTAATGAACGTAAAATTTGATTCTCTATACGCCAATAAAATCGTCGTTACAATATTGTAAGGAACAATCCAAATATATCTACTTAACTCAAAATGAGACACATTTGTGAGCTAGATCTGGCAAAAAAAATCATTATTAAAAAAATATGAAATTATTGTTCCCCTTTTATTCTTAATTGTATTTGCAAGTAGCAAATTGTTTAGCTGTCTGTATATAAACTGTAACATATACATAAATTTTAATGATCTTTCAAGGGAAGTGAGTAATTCGTTTTTTATAGATTCTCAGAAAATACACTTTTTCAGTTAATACACCATTGTGTTAACTTATTAGTTTATTGGCGCTTCTTATTCTTAAGTGGACTGTATACACTTCTATTCTTAATTGAACACCTTATCATAACAATCGTGATCTATGTCAATCTGACTTAGTTCCGTAATTATAAGTCACAAATTTGAATGAAATCGAATCAACAATTCTTACAAGATTCTCCTATACATATGCCGATACGGCGTCTCCCACACCGTACTGGCCCTATCAATGCGCCGCGCACGCCGCCCGGCCAATCATAGCCCCTGAATTATGTAATTCTACTCATATTTGTTCTGATCGGCCAGTGAACCTGAAGAAAAACCGTTTTTTATCCAAAAGTATGAAAATAAAAAATGTGACAATTGCATTTTTTACTACATGTCCTCTTTTATTGTATTATTATTATTTATTATTCTAATATTATTCTTCATACATAAATTGATCAAAATAAATGGGCAACACTCATAGTGTTGTCAATTTGTGGCGAATTCCCCAAATTGCGGGGAATTTCAACTCGATTGGTCATTTTGTGGGATTGACGCTATGTGGGGAAAATGCGGGGATTCTAACATTTTACCTTTTTTTTAATCTATGGATAGCTGTTGCATCGCTACTTTGGTGATTACTGATAAAAACACTACTTATTTATTATCTAAGAGTGATATCGATATTTTTTTCACATCGAACATATCCCTTATATAGCAACATTTACATAGAATTATTAGCAAGCCGCTTATATAAAATTATTTGGTAGGATTTGAATGAAGGAAACGAAGACACAGAAAATTTTAATGACATTACAAGTGTGGGTAACACCTGTAACAGTAGTAACACCACAAATTAAGATGAAATTTTTGTTATAATTATCATGGTAATTGAATTTAATATATACAATTCTTAAAACAAAAGTTAGTGTCTTATATTATTTTGTTTTATTCCAGTTATTCCATTTTACTTTTTCGGAAAAAACAAACTAAATTTAGAAAAAAAACCAGGGCGCTGTGTTTTTTTCCTACTTACAACTAGCCAGGGGTGTACCAAAACGCGTTCTATCTATCTAGTTATCTATATATTTATATACAGTAATAATATTTTTTTTCACTAAATTAGAGGAGAAAATTAAGGTATTTTGATATTCTTATGTGTTCGTGTAGTTAAAAGAGCTTTAAGGAGTAGCATGTACTTTACCTTCACTTACCTTTGAAAACATCCTCCAAATCAATTTCTTGTTCATCCACAAAATCTCTATCATCACAATTGTCTTGAAATTCATTTAAACATTTCTGTATTTCCCTTTCCCTTGTTTCTTCCTCGTCTTCACATTTAACACTCTTTCTATCACTTTCCGCTCTTTCCATTTCTTTTCTCGTCCTTTCACTTTCCTTTTTCTGCCGTTCTCTTTCTTTTTCTTCTAAATCTCTTTCTATTTCTTCATAGTTTGCTGGTTTTATATCGACCAGAGTAACACTTTGATTACAAAAGTTTTGACTTGTATATGTTTTTAGGTTATAGTTCACATTATTGGCACTGTTCAGATCGGGTGTTAATTGTGATTGTATTTCAATTTTATATTGACAATCTTTATTGTTTTTATCGTAAAACATTTTGAGTTTGAAATCTTTGATCTCAGTTATTCTTTCTTGAATTTTACTTTCATTAGGAATTGATGATTCATTCTGTAAGAAAACGACGTTTGTAAAGTGCCAATGTGCAAAAATAATAATGCAGAAATTAAAAAAAATGCTGAATAATCTTACAATGTGTTGATTTACATTCTCGCCATATTTACAGAGGTCATTCTATATACGAAAGTGAACCCAAATCATTAAAAGAATTTCGTAAATTCCCATTTTTTATTTAATTGCGGTAAATAAATTTGATCCAAAGGTCATTGACTTGCACGGTACTTGCAAACATTTTGAACAATGACCTTAAATGCATAGAAACGCATTTTAGATCTATTTGGTGGTGGGGTGCGGGTAGCGACAGAGCGGGGGTGTCGTATCGAGCGCGCGATTGGTAGATCAGTGGTGATCAATGGTAGAGCTTGCTTCCCGTACTGCGTCTACGTCACGCTGACATCTCACATGCATTGTATTCTAGTCTGTCACGAAATGCCACGTGGTTTGGTATGTAAACGAGAGTTAGTAGTGCAAAAAAGAACTGCCATGTGAACCTGGTGGCGGTGGCGGCATCAAGTACAAATGCATTACAGATGCAGTACATGCATGATGTAAAAAGTTTAGTTACGCGGAGGATACGAGTGTCGAAGTTTCTGCTTTCAAAGTTGTGGAGTCTAATGTTGGAACAAAGCTCACGTGCGAATCTCTGTGAAGATAGGTACTTCTAGCAATACTTCCATGTAAACTAAATTAGGTAAGTACCAAATTTAAGTTACAAAAAAACTTTATTCAGTCAACTTTTCTAATTAATGTAAATAAATAGTAAATTATAAAAATACTAGTACACAATCATAATTTAAAATATAGGTAAATAAGCGATCGAGAAAGATTACGTATCGCTCGATGAAGCGGGTGGCGGGGTCATTGCCCTTGCGTGGTGCATATGACTCCGAGACAATTTTGAAAAACTTTACTATATACAATTAGCCAGAATAATGAACAGAATATTTTTTTTTAATATTTTTAGATGATTTAGCATTATTTCTATTGTTAATTTCTTAAATATGGCGAGAATGCAAATCAACACACTGTATATAAACTACACTACATTCCTTCGGAACCTATTCTTTAAATGGTACTATAAAGAACGCAATTATTGTATGTACATTGAGGCTATTAACAAAAATTAATAATTAAATATTTTTTGTAAGTGGTTAGTCATAATGTTATTTTTAAATTAATAAATAAATTAATACAAGCCTTGGAAATAGTATCTTGAACAATTTCGTCCTGCTTTATCCCTTCAATCTCCGGAGAAACCAAATCGAATATTTTAGCGTTAGTCACGTATGGTGCGTAGGTCGATACGAGGTTGGTCTTCACGCGGTCCACTTCCAGAATATCATTATAGGTAATCTGTGAAGGTACAAGAACATTTGAAAACCTTTAAAGAAACCGTGTACTCAAAAAGGTCAATAGAATTACAATTGTATGCGATAAAGAATACAAGAACACTTATTCGAGAACTTTGAACTTATTTATGTAGGCTTTGGAATATTTATGTGCGTGCGCGCTCGCTGTCGCCGCGGTTGAGCAAGTGTGTCGGTTCGCTCCGTCCCCCCCGTCGCACCGTGCGCTGCCCTCGCTATTGGCGGAGATACAATCTGTATGCTAACAACTCGTTGAGCCCAATTTAGTGATCCCAAACAAGATGTGACAACCCTAATAATCTCAGTACAGAGTATTAAAAATACCGACCTCGAAAGTTCGTGGATTACATCTACTTGCCAAGTTTTGTTGAAATCGGTTACCGGAAAGCGCGGGAAACCAAATTCATCCCCTAGTTTGCCACCCTTCGTGGTGGAATATTTTCTACAGATTTAAATGGGACCACTACTGAGGTACCCTCTTTCCAACAAAAAAGAATCCACATAATTGGTTCACAAATGCCGGCCGGAGTTATCGCGTAACACATAGGTATACAAAAAAAACAGTTGAATTGAGAACCTTCTTCTTTTTTGAAGTCGGTTAAAAAGACATTTTCGTTTTCATACATTGAAAATATTTAAGACCACTTTTCGTTATATTGGAGCGGTGACATAGGTTTAAAACTATTAAACTGCGTCAATTTCAATAATATTTGACAGTTTGCAGAAAGAAAAACAGCACTTCATTTTTATGTAAGGGATGGCTTCTATCAGCGTCCGATTTAAAAGCGCCCTGAGTTACGAATTTACATTTTAATCCATCTGTCTTTGTTGAAGATGGAGTAAAATGATATTTGTAGGGTTGCCAGTTTTCATAAAATTTTTAATAGTTATGTAGTTGTTGTCGATAGTGTTGCAGCGCTCTCCATGGACGTGATATAATACCAAGTTGATAGAAAATATTACTCTATTTTCCGTAACTGATCACATGTTCCTCAACAATGTAATACATCCACTTTATGTAAGTAATTTACTCGTCTAGCCTTTCGGACTCCTGCACACCGGCCGATTCCGCGACCCCGTCCCTCCACTCAACCCTACTTTTTAGTAGCAAGGTGGGATGTGGCGGAAACGGCCGCCGATTGGCTGATGAGAAAATTAAGTAAAAATGAATACTCTTTATATTCAAATACTTAAAATTATAAGTGTGAATAATTATTTTAACGATCTACAATAAAACTTATTTGGTTGTAAACCTTTCCTTCGAATTAAACTGATATTGCAATTTAACATTAGGCAATTATGAATAGCGCCATCTATTTGTCACCAATATTCTATACAATACAATGCCATCTAGTGGTCACATTCGATACTATTTATTATGTGCTAGGAATCAGTTATTACATTAATTTACTATATATGAATACATTTCATCAATCTACAATAAAACTATTCTACAGTTGTTTCATCGATAGATTGTGAAAGAAAATTTTTGCAAAAAAAAAAAATGAAGCATTATGAATGTTTACTAATTGCGTTATTGCCTTCTTTATTCTTTCTTTGACAGTTGGCCTACCAGTATCGAGATCGATTTTATTCATATACATTTTAACAAGAATACGTGGATTTGATTATCCATATTGAATTAAGATGATTCAAATGAAACAAGTTCGGCTATTTATTCCATAAACGTGACCAATATTCACGCGATAGTCGATAGAATATTTATCGACTGCAATCATAGCTGCTCGCAAGAGGGCAGCACTTTAACGCGATGAACCGTCATTTTACTCTTCTTCAAAAAGACAGACTAAAAGGCAAATATGCGGACATTCAGCCTCAAATTCCCACAGTCCCTGGGTTTTTCAAACTCCATTCAGCCAATAAAAAAACTACATCAAGAATATGCCGCCTTCGTTTGGGTCACGCGTGAGAGTACACGTTCATCTGACTAAAATAAGGATTAGGGATAACTCATTGTGTGAGTGTGGTTTAGACGAAAGAAACGTGGACCATATATTCTTTGATTGTACTAAATTACGATATTCCCTGTATGACATTCTATTCCTCGTCCTACTTCCATTAAATGCCTTTTGTCTCTGTCCTCTCACTCAAAAATTTATCATATTCTCTGTGAATTTATACCTACATGTGAATCATATTAAATTGAAAATATTGTTCGTATATTAACACTATTCTTCGACCCCTCCTACGTAAAGTATCGTATGTCGAAATTGCCAAGTTTACAGTGGCGCGTTTTAAAGTTTTGAATTGACTGAAATGGGCATAACACGTAGATAGATAGATAGATAACACGTTTATTCAGCACAAATACAAACAGAAACAAAACATTTACAATCACTTCACAGAGTATAACATAAAAGCACATAGAACATTAATTATTAATTTTATACACATTTATACAAAACACATATTGCGAGACAAAACAAATACTGTGAGAAAAACAAACAAATACTATAACAACAATTTATAATACAATTTTAAAATACTTATGACTACAGTTTGTGCTGAAATGGCCCTGACTCAGCATAAATACTGTAGACCAAGAAAAGGCAAACAGTGCTGATTTTCTGCCAGTACCATATGGTGAGCGATCGCAGCCCAGTAAGCCATGCCACCAAAGTGCATCACACGCAAATATATATACCTAACTCTAAATACTATATATATATGTATATCAAGCAAGAGTGTAAGATGTAAAGCAAACAATGTAAACAGTGTAAGCAATGAAGGTAAGCAATATAAATAATAATGTAAGCTTACAAACATAATATTAAATTATAACACTAGCCACCAAATATGAGTATGTATAGGTACGGAAATTTAGGTTTGCAGGTATCAAACGCATTGATTAGGGAAATATTTATGTAGCGAGACACATCTGCTCTGACAATAGATGTTTTTTATATTCCCGCTTAAATCGTTTTTTATTATTGATGTCACGCAGTGGAGGAGGAATATCATTCCAACACTTACTGGCGCGATACCTGAAACCGCCGCGAAAAGCAGTCGTTCTGTGTTTTGGGATGTTAATAACATTTTTAGAAACCAATCGGAACTTATCCCCCCTTACACGTTGTGACCAATTAATCTTGTGGTATAGATAATCAGGTTTCCGGGTTTTAACCATATCAAACATTAGGCAGGCCAAATATAGCTTCTGACGGGCCTCCATTTTCAGAATGCCGAATTCGTTTAGGAAGGGCGTGATATGCGTGCGAGGAGGAATTCTTGTGACTTTTTTTTTCTCAGCGATATTCGGCAAATTATTACTACTCATATATAGTATTATAAAATCCTAGATATCGGTTAGATGATCTATTAGATGATCACTCTTTCTGTGAATTCAGAACTTTAAAGCGCTCCCCTGTAAACTTGGCGATTTCGACATACGATACTTTACTAACCTTTTTAGAGAGCAATTTACGATCTCATCACCGCTGGGACCATCGTCAGTTCTCACGCCCAGTGCTGAGACCAAGCGTGATCCAAATGTAGTTATCAGTGGAATGACAATTGCACGTATCCTAAAAGCTATGTCAACAGGTAAATCTCCGGGTCACGATGGTCTCAGTATTGAGCATCTAAAGTATGCAGGTGTACATCTACCCAGAGTGCTAGCGCTTTTATTTAACGTTTGTATCGCACATTCGTACCTGCCCGGGGACTTGATGAGAACCACTGTGGTTCCTATTGTAAAGAACCGTACGGGTGACCTATCGGACAGATCCAATTACAGGCCAATATCCTTGGCAACGACAATAGCCAAGATATTTGACAGTGTGCTTAATTCTGTATTGGAAGAGCACTGTACGCTCCATCATGGACAGCATGGCTTTACGCGGGGGCTGTCAACGGAGACTGCAATGTTGAGTCTAAAGCACACTGTCAAATACTATACGGACAGGCGTACACCTGTGTACGCCTGTTTCCTGGACCTCAGTAAAGCTTTCGATCTGGTCTCGTATGACATCCTGTGGCGCAAGTTGAAAGATGCGGGACTACCTGATGGCTACACAGACCTGCTAAAATTTTGGTATTGTAATCAGGTGAGCTATGTGAGATGGGATAATGAATTTTCCGAGCCGTACAGGATGGAGTGCGGTGTGAGGCAAGGGGGATTAGCCTCTCCGAAGCTCTTCAACCTGTATGTAGACGCATTGGTCCGGGAGCTTAGCGGTATGCATGTCGGGTGCCACATTGGCAACGTGTGCGTCAACAATATGACTGCGGCATTCTTGGCAGAAGTACGTGGGATAACCATCTCCAGGTTTTATCTGAGGATTTAATGATAAAAATTTAGTATTATTCAAAGATAATACAAAGATCGAAGTAAGACAAGAAAATCCTTCAATGCGGCTGGATTCGAACCAGGAACGCCTGAATGCCAGACCACGGCTAACACAGGTTAAACAGCTGAACAGATGTTCGTCAAATATAGCTAAGACTAGCTCGCACTAGGGAAACCCTGTATCGCGGGTGCCATAAAATAAAGAGAAATAAACGTAGGCAATACAAATATTCCCGGCCCGGGAATCGAACCCGGGACCTCTGCGTGGCTGTCCAGCATGATTACCGTTCGGCCAAGGAGGCAGTTAAGTTAAAGTGAGAAGGAAGTAGAACCATCCAGATTAAATTATTATAATTATAATATTGGATATCTATTTTAGACTCTTGCCTGTCCCAATTTTGAATTTTTAAATAGGGGAGACGATATTTTCTGGTAATGGCACAGTCAGCCGGGGTCAGGGACTCAGATGAAGAATACGTGCCGTATAGAGGAGGACGACACGAGTTATTATTATTAGGGTGTCTTTATTCGGGGTATATGCAGACCCTCATCATTGCGACAATCAACTAATCTAGTGTGATCACCACTAATTACAGTTCAGAACCAAGGCCGACAGCATTGAAGAACTGAAAGACTTTCCTGGTTCTGACAGATTTTTTGTCCTGTGGTCGTGGCAAGTGCCTTCCCAGTATGGAGTTCCGTACGCCATTAGCGGGTAGGGCTGAGTGAGAAGATGAACAGATATTCTCAGATACTCTCTTTCTGCATCGTGGGTTAAAAAAAATGTCTCTATTCACCTCAAGTCCAGTAACTGCTGCATATATTCTCTTAGAGGCTACTCCGACTTTTTGCAAGTTGCCTTCTGTGGCAAGGCAGGCCCTACACGCCTTTACATCCCACATTCTGCAGCAATGTCTGAAAATAAATTTTGTAGAATAAACCCATGAATTACTTACATAATACACTCACATATTTCTAAACTGATTCTGAGTAGTGCTCCGGAGTGAACTCTGTGTCTCTGATACTCAGAGTGCTGGGAATTCTCTAGTGTGAAATCAGATTATTGGTGTATATTTGTCTGGCACACTTATTATTTTGTCTCTGACAGTAAATTATTAAAAACAAATGAAATATTAATACTACGAGAGCCTGTATCTCAGGACTCCTGGTCTCCAAGCAAATTTTTTACCTATGATTATTATTTACACATTAATTTACTTGGAAAGTAATTTAATAAGTTCAGTTCACCATCAGACGGACAACTTGTTCGTACTGTCACTTGTATGAGTAGATAACCAAGTATTATTAGTTATACGTGGTTGTTTGTATAATACTAACCACGTCACAGGAAAATATTACTAACATCATAAAGAACACCTTTTGTTACGTGACTTTTAATAATGAATCAGATATTTTTTGAATAGATTGCTTTAAAAGGTAAGTCTAAAGTAAGGTAAGTCTATGCAGGATGGGGGGAATCATCTCATAGCATACTTGTGTCACATACTGCGTTCCAGTTTTGAAGGGTAAGGGTGTTGGTGAAATTTTGTTTTTTATAACATCCAAGTGCCGGAATGAACAAATCATGCTCCTGATGGTAATGTCACACTTGTCCATAACCCACAAATAATAAACCGCAAAGATCTGACACCCTGGTAATTACTACAGCACCCTTACCCTTCAAAACCGGAACACAGTATTGCTAATATTACTTGGCGGCAGAAATAGGTAAGGTGGCAGTACTTCTCAGGATGAACTCTTTCACAAGCAGTTCTGCTGCTACTAAAATTACAGGTAGTAGTACATTCTTAATGGCGGCCACTAGGTTTGGGCAGTGTTGGTTTCGAAGTATACAGGCAGTAAATATTGGTCAAGAACGCCAACATTTAAGCAGCAGCAATGTGTTTCTTTTTGGAAAAACCTCTTTGTCAAACTGCTGTTGTGGAGATCATATCTGAGGTCAATATGGGACTTGTTAACTTTACGTCTCAGGATGTTCCTATCCACTGACCCGAGAGATTACGGGCTGAAGAGATTCGGGCCAAGCCCTCCGCCAGTGATACGCATTCACGGGCGTCTCTGATGGACTCGAACTTGGGTATGGACTCGCTGGGGTTTGTGGTGAGCTGCAGAGATGGACATGTTTGTCTGCCCGGGGCGTTTGTCTCGTGCGCTAGGGCTTGAAGCGAGATGTGTAACATACGTGCGTATCCCTTTCAGTTGGAAGCTATGTCCGGACATTATCGCAGGACACTGCGACTGGCATCTCCGGTTCTAGCCCAGAAAGCTAGTAGAGGATAAGCTAGATATCCTCCGGTCCCTCAAGGCGCTTAGGTTATTGGGAACTAGAGAGACGTCGTTTTTCGGCGTCGGGAAGTGAGCGTGCCTTACAGCTCTGCCACCAATGAGGAGATTTGTAGTGGACTTTAGTGTCAACGGCTTAGTGGTGGCAACCACTAGTTGTGCAATGCGTAATGGATAGTGAGCGTGCCCACGGCTCCGGTACATATCTTTTAAATGGGGACGGTACTGTACGTGCTCCCAGGGTGTCTCACCCGAGGCACTAGCCTCTTGAGAACCGCATGAAGTTAAGTGACAGAGGTCTGCGACAACCCTGTACACTGGCTGATCTGGGGTCAGAACCTGAACGCACATAAGGTTCCTGTGCGCGCACAGGTTACAGTGCCCTTCTCGTATACCCCAAGGATCGGTAAGGAGGGTCACTATAATCAAAACTAATTTCGAAAGAATGGTGGCTGTACGTCTCAGGGTGACAGGCGCAGTGGCAGATCCCAGATTTCTGCAACTTAAAACTATGAGTGGTACGTACTGCACCTGTTATTGGTAGGGTGTCGTTTACTTGTAATGAAACTATTTTTCATCTCTCAGTTCCCACGATCACGTCACAGTGAGCAATGACCATGGGACCGGCAAAGAGATCTAAATTTTGGTTATTTGAAAAAACAAAGTGATTTGGATTCGAGAAAATAGTTTAATATCCAATGTGTACAAGTTGCAAAAATCTCCTAACGAAATGAAAAAGTTTTATTTACGTATTAACAGCTACAAAACATCACGCTACACAAATTGTGGTGCAATAATATAGACGCAAAGCACAATGTTCGACGATAAATATTAATAACGTAGTGTTTACATTCTCTATTCAATGTTAAAGTTTACAGAATACCACAATATAATAAATATTATAGTCACCTTTTATTATCGTTGTTTGTAAACACGTTATAACCTCATTTATTTTTATAAATATATTGAAATTAGTTATTTTTCCAGAGCACAAATCTGAAAATCTCGATTATAGCACAATAATAGCGATAAAGTTTTACAGACGCGGGAAAATGAAATTTTCTCAACCAAAAACAAATGTAACTTTAGAATACAAAGACGGAACAGTGCACTGCTAGTTCATCACGGTAATAATAAAATATGGCGCCGCCTGCGGAACATCATGCGTAGTCTATAGCGCCCTCTCTTTTGACATGTCTCTCTTTCGAATTAGATAGAGGGCGCTGGGAAACCATAAATTTAACGAGATTTTATTATTTATTTTTTTGTGCATTTTGGCTATACTGCCGTCCGCTAACTACAAAAGACTAAACGCGCCTAAGTGACAAAATATTTTTTAAATATCATAAAAAAACCTTAATCCAGTTTTAGGGTCGTATTCCAGAACTCTACTCAATGTTCAAGTCAGGACTTGAGCAGACTTGATTATGATTTCAAGCACTGCAAATATGACCCTAATGGCAAGGACTTCACTATGATTTTCAATGCTTTAAATCAGGGTATTTAGAGTAAGTTTCGATAAGTCGAATATGTTAATAAATTTTAATTGTTTTTAAAAGAGGTATTTTTGTTTTCTATCTTTTTATAATTAAGTGCGGGAATATAATAATAATAATTCATTTATTTATTCAGATAAGTCACATCCAATATTACAAAAAAGACTAAAAAGATTAAAATTAAAGAAATTCACACAATAAATAAATCAAAATCAAAATATCACAAAATAAATCAAAATAAAATAAAACATGTCAGAATATTTACAAATCGGCAAAAGTCAATTAAAATTAAATTAAATTAAAAGTAATTAAATCAATTTTTCTTTCGATTCATTCATTTATGTCAATTAACCTAATAATACTTATGAAACACTGGTGCATGTAAAGACATCCAGTGCCCCATGAACGGACCATCAGTGCGACCCGCGACCACACTCAGAAGGCTGCTGCCACTAGCCCGCATCCTCTGTGCCATCGAGGTTGCCCTCTTGCGCATAGTGGTATGGAAACAATCCACACGAGCATCTGCGAACATTCCCGACGCACTACAGAAGCGGGGCAGCCGCAACAGCGCCCTGAATGCGTTGTTGTATTGAACGCGAAGGGAGTCTAGCGCCCGTCGCGTATGTCTAACCCACAAGCTGCACGTATAAAATGAGGTGCAAAAGGCACGAAATAATGTTAATTTTACCTGAAATGAACACCGTGCAAACCTGCGAGCTATCATGTTCGCTCTCACCGACAGCGCCCTCCTCTCGCGCTCAATATCCGCATCGTCCTTTAAATCATCGGTGACCACATGACCTAAATATTTAAAACTATTCACCCGCTTCAGGGGTACGCCTGCCAGCGTGACAGGAGGCACATCCGCCGGACATTTGGTCCCAGATTTGAAAACCATGATTTCACTTTTCTTAGCGTTGTATTTAAGTCCGTGATCATGAGCATATATTTCACATATATTTACGAGTTCTCGTAGGCCACTTATTGACGCGCTCAGCAGCACCATGTCATCTGCGTAGCTAATGTTATTAAAGCAGACACCGTCCACATGACATCCGACACGGCGGCTGCTCAGCGCGACAATCAGCTCATTTATATAGAAGTTGAAGAGCGTTGGTGAGCTCAACCCCCCTTGCCTCACCCCGCACCTCAACCTGTACGAGTCTGACAGAGCACCTGCCCATCGCACATTGTTGACCTGGCTTCCATACCAAAACTTTAGAACGCTGATCAATTCAGGTGGCAATTTTGCTTGACTTAGTTTTTTCCACAGAATGTCGTAGGAAACCAGATCAAAGGCTTTTGATAGGTCGAGGAAACAAGCGTACACTGGCGTACTTCTGGCCGTGTAGTACCCGACGGCATGCTTCATACACACTATCGCACTATCCGTTGACAATTTAGGTCTAAAGCCAAACTAATTGTCATGCGGCGTGATGAGCTTATTGAGGTGTTCATTCAGCATACCGTCGAACACCTTGGCGACCACAGTTGCCAATGAGATCGGTCTGTAGTTAGTTTTATCAGATGAGTCTCCTGTTTTGTTTTTAATTATAGGGACTACAACCGTTCTCATTAGTCCGGCCGGCAAATACGAATGCCCCACGCAGAGGGTGAAAAGCATTGCCAACACACGCGGTAGATGTGGACCGGCATGCTGAAGATGCTCGATACTGAGACCGTCGTGACCTGGTGATTTGCCTCTAGAAATTGACTTGATAGCCTTAGCGACATCCTTGGCAGTGATTCTAATAACCAGGTCCTCACTTTGTGTGTCAGCATCGTACAGCTCCCTGTCGGCAGTGTTAAGTGGCTCCACTGTGAAAACCTGTCGAAACAAGTTCGCTATTTGCTTATCACCGCTCACACCACCGACAATATACGTCCGATTTTTCCATCCGATAGTCTGATCCGACTACCGGAAGGCACGTCCGAGACTATTACCGGCAAAGAGGATTATTGATTACCGGTCCGATTGTGTGAAGGTGCGCTCTCTATACTTTTGCGGGTAGACAAAATACACGTCTGATTCTTCCCTCCGATTTGCAGCGTTGCCAATGCAAATTATTCAAAATCCCCAAAAATCAAGGTTATAAATTTGGGGAAAGCAAAGGTCATGTTTCCCACATGTAATAACATTTATTCATTCTCAGTATTTATTGTATTATTATTGTTACGCTTAAAAATATATCAAATAATTAAGAAAGTCAAAATATATCTATACATATACGTTATGCTATAATTAGAAATAAACTCAACAAGCTTGACAAGTGGTAAGTTGTGGTATTAAGGTCTATCCACACATACCCGGGACGTGGACGGGCCGTGCTCCGTCAGGGGCTCAAAAAAATATCGTTGCGTATGTTTTGTATGTTCTCGTTCACACAATGACATGTCCGTGTCCGGGCCGGCGCCGGGATGGGCCCGCAGTTCATACAAACTAGCACACTCCGTCCACGTCCCGGTCACGGCTCTGGGGGTCAACTCTCGATCTCCGTCTGACATCCGCCCGAAACAATTACTGCCAAATAAGCAATACTTGACCTAATGAAAAGACGCGTGATGCGAATGAAGCTTCATACTTGATACTTGTCTTTTAATTTTGTCGAATATTACTTATTTGACAGTAATGGTTTCGGACGGAGATCGAGAGTAGACCCCCAGATTTGTGTGGATAGTCCTTTAAAATACCTACTGCTCGGCTTTGTTCGGTTTGTACTTTAAAATTGACTTTCTACTAATTCAAATTAAAGAGAAATAATTGTTTTTAAATAGTGTTTCGGGCTTGGTGTAAAGTCCTATTTTTCGAGATACGACAAGATCGTTTTCTGGTGTCGATACTTTGGACTTATCGTTCTTATCGTAAGCGGCATAGAGTTGGATTTAAATCTTAAGTGTCACGCGTAACGTGCTCTTGATACTGTACCATGAAATATGGAACCACCATGGAACAGTTTTGTTTCCCAATTTAGGAGTAACAGAACAGGTACTTTTACAAAGAAATATTCTTTCTCCAAAATAAATTGTGCCTCTCAAAGCTATCTTCGTTACTAGCGCGGTGTTATCAGAGGCAGTGTACCTTCAAAAATTTTCCACCAAAAACGTGTAAATCAAATACTGCCTTAGCTTATAAATTGTTACGTGGCTGTTCGATTCCCGGGCTGGGAGAAATATTTTTATGGCCTACATTTATTTCTCTCGTGAGTTTGGGTGCAACTTGTGGTTGTCTATGTGTGTGTCCATGGCGCCCGGGTTACACACACTGATAGCCCCGTACTAGGGAAACTGTATCATACAGTTTCCATAGTGCGAGGCAATCAGTGTGTGCGTTATTAATTCATTATTACCTCATATTTTGCACGCTCATTCAGAGAACAGGCGCGGACGCGGCGGCGAGTGCGGGCGCGCGGGTCTTGGCGTCTTCCCTTTCACAGTGCCGAAGTGATTAGATCCACACGTCGAAATTGCAGACCCTAGACCAAGCACTGTTAGCGCCCAGTTACAAAAGGCGAAAGTTTTCGCGCGGCCGCCGCCCAGTTACCACGCCTTCATGTACGGACAACGGCACATCAGACTATACATTTTTGTTCGAAAATCGCCTCTATTGCAACGAAACAAGATACGTCAATGTGTAGCTTGATAAGCTGGCGTGTGTACATTAACGGCGAATCTGAATTCTATTTTCTAGGCAACAACATTTAAATTCCTCTGTATAATACAACTGTGCGGACGCCGCCCGGCCAAATTCAAACAACGCGGACTCCGCTCTTCGACCGCACGATGAAATTCGTGTCAAATAAATGTGCCCTAACAGTACGGGCGGACCGAGGCAAAATCTGCCTGCGCGCCACTGTGAATAAGGCCTTTATATTAGACTCTCGATCGAATTCTAAATTTGGCCAATTAATACGAAGTAATAGTAATTAATTATAAAGTTGGGAATTTGTGTAATAAGAAACAAAGACTAAACTATAATATTTATTGGCACCAGATTGTACAAACATTAATGACTTACTACTACTGTTGCTTTGTATAATTATCACTAGTGTCATTTGGAATCTAAGGGGTTCGACCCCATTGTTAACTCTACACCCGTTTTGCGCTAAGTATTCCCTTGTCAAACGCACCTTTAGTGTAAGGTTGTCAAATGGCCAGGAAAGTCACGGAATTTTAGGTCAGGGTACTATACAGGGTGGAAATTTGTAATACCACTTGGAAGGAAAGTACGTTAAATACTGGAAATAGAAATTTTTACTTAACGGAAACATTCCTTTATTTTTAAAAAGAAATAATAATGCATTAAAAAATTTTCGAAAATTGCTAGCCACACGCGGGAATCGAACCCGTTAAAATTAAAATATTAAATTTGTGTATCCAAGAAAATGGAGCTCATTTCGAGCAACTAATTAGTCAGATTACCATTTTTTTCGTTTTATTAATATACGTAAGATTTCATGGTTTTTTTTCTTCATTTAATTAACCAATTTTGTGAGAGAGATTTTATTCTTATAATTAACCCTATCGATCGATGCAATAAAAGTGCAGGGTGCATTTTTTTCAGATTTAAGCGGGTTCGACTCCCGCGTGTTGCTAGGAATTTTCGAATCTATGAATGCAACTTTATTTCTTTTAAAAAATAAAGGACTGTTTCCTTTAAGTAAAAATTTCTATCTCCAGTATTTAGAGTACTTTCCCTCCAGGTGGCATTACAAATTTCCACCCGGTATATTATTATGACCTCTAATACTGACCTCCTTAATATAACTAACGTAATTGACTTTTTATCAGCGAAACGAGGTCTACAACCTCTAAACAGTTTTCTAATATCTTATTTAGTTTCGTTTATTATAATTGTTAATACAAAGATGGAACACTTACGAAAAAATTCCTTCGATCCGGCCGGATTCGAACCGACGTCTTCTAGCAAACCGTGCCAGAAGCTATGCCAACTAAGCCACGGAACGAACCAGCGGACCTCACGATTTTTTCAATGTGCTTGTTGTTGGATTTTGTTTTTTCTGTATTTGATTTCTATGCATCTATTTGGTTTTTCAACGAGTTTTTAGCCGTAGCGCCATCTGTGAGAAATCTATGAAAGTATTACGTCATTTTATAAGTGTTCGATCTTTGTATTAATAATTATAACAAACTAGTGGAATTATTTCTATGAAACATAATCAGTTACATTTTTTTAGATTACAATAAAACGTTAGGTGCCAATGTCGAAAGTTACCGAAATGCAAAATGCGTTACTTATGTATGACAAAGGCAGTATAGCAAGTCTGATGCTCGCTTGAGTTGCCTGTCAAATGTGAATTATGATCTCACAAAAATAAGGCAAATTCCATGCAGTTTATGTTGACAATTCAAAAGCCTTTCACCTTTTTTCTTAGGCTCAATTTATGTTGCGGCGTTACGAAATGAAAGCAAATTTTTATATTGATATTGTACATAGCACAATGAACTCTATGGGCAGTTGTCTAACGTATGTACATACAAATTAGATAAGAGCCAAAATCTTCCGCGGAATTCTCGCGAATGCGCGAGCTACACAAGTTTATTTTATACAAGTTTAAAAGATATTTCTAAACGTAGAACATAAATGAGCCTTCGAAATTATATTATTCAAATTTTTACAATTTATCCGGAAAAATTTCCAATATTTGAAATTTTACGGAAAATTACCCAACAGTGATAAGCAATTCAAAAAATGTGACTCAATGACTAAGCCAAGAAAAAAAAACCTTTGGAAAATGGCGGGTTTTTGTCAGTTTTACAAGATTTCGTATTTAATTTTATTGTATTTCAGTGTAATTAATTCTGTTATATTTGTACATTTTGTTCACTTGACGTAGACCGTAAAGTAACTTTTAAATAGCGCCAAATTTGAATTTCTTTCAATTTTAAATATCTTTAGTTAAGAAAATTTAATGAAAACGTGTTCGAGTTCGGTCATCAAATTGCAAACTCACTAATAAATTATTTACTAAAACTAAAAATTATTTCAATGAGAATGACAAGACATGAGATGTGATTTTGTTCTACGACAAATTTTGTAAATTTGAAAAGTTGCCAATATCAAAACGTGTTTTGATAGGTAATAAAATTATTATATAAAACAACGTGTCCCTTTTTGCACAGTCGGTTTATAGTTCTTGGACACTTCCAGTGTGGTTGGTACAGCTAGCCTATTTTCCGTAAGTTGATTTTACAGGTTTGTCTCGCTCTGTGCTTTTAGTAATTTCCCGTTCAAGTTTATATAAATACGTCATGATACGAACTTCAGATTAACACGTGAACCTGACTTAATATCTCATAGTAGATCCCTGGTTCTATAATTTTTTTTTTGGTGTGCGTACTACATCTTCGACCTTATTCATTCATCCATCAGGTGAGATGGAGGTGAAATGCGCACTTATTTTTAATTACACTATAGCAAAATCTCTTTTAATATTGAATTCTCGATTTTTTAAAAACTTACGACTACACAACGGCCCTGGCCAAGCCAAGCATGCCGCGCTTGTATACCAGTATGTTGGACCACATAGTTTTTACCTAAAATATAATTATTTGGCAACGATTTGCATTATTCTATTTCCCTTATAAAAATATATAATTATAACACATTTTTCTGTCGCCCATTACCCGGTAACGCCGGTAACGGTGGGTATGTCGATGACTATTGTAGTATTATCACATACGATAAAAAAAAACTATCTTAAAATCCATAGCATATTAACATCTACACTCTTCGTAAAGAACTTATCATCTAATATCACCCTTATTTCATAAAAATAAACATACATTTTTAATTTAAAAAAACCTATATATTTAATATAATGTAAGCAATTCTGATACAAGATGCTGCACCTGGATTTGTCATTCTGCTTCAGAAGTTTACTTGATTAACTGCCTGAAGGTCCATTTAATGGCTTAAAACAAATCCAGACCAGAATCGCCATTTGTCATAATGGTAAATCAGAAACTGTAAATACATAATTGTGTGTCAAAAAATCATATCGGATTTATATAAAATATAATACAAAAAATATTTTGCAATAAATAAGCCATTATCATTTAAATTTATGAATTCAGAGGTGTCTTAAGCGGGTTCAAAGCTGCCCCAGGCGTGAGGCAACGTTGAACATTTGAGTTCCTTCCCGAAAATGGAAATTCTGACAGCATGGTAAACATTTTGATCGTGCTTATTATGAATAATCATTCATAATAAGCACGATCAAAAATAGCCAAACTTGGAGCCAAATAATAGATCTAACTACTGCAGCAAACAAAACAAATAAATAATAACGATTTAGGATTTTACAACCAGATGTGAAAAAAATGTTCAATGGTGCCCCCTTCTTCCCTACAATGTCTTTTTCGCTCTAATTACATGGATATAAAGATTTTTCTGACCGTTTTTATAGCGATTTCGTATCGATAAGTATCTTCTTCTTTTTATTTGTTGGCGGTGCTTTTAGGATTTCGCCAGTGTAAAGTTTTCTGATTAGTAATTTTATGGGTTTCTGTAGGTTCTGCTATTCAACGAGTATGAGTAAAGAATGAGGGTTTTTTCTTACGTATAAAATGTTGATGTTGCGTATAATGTTGGCTTATTTTAAGGATATACAATTTATACATAGATTGTTGTTAGTATGCTAAATAAGATGCTCGCGAATTATAATTTAGTGACCCCTTTACAATGTTTCTATGGGTCGTATTCCAGAACTCTACTCAATACTCAAGTCAGGACTTGAATATTGCAGTGAGCACTGAAAATCATACTGAAGTCCTTGCCATTAAGGTCGTATTTCCAGTACTTGAAATCATACTCAAGTCTGCTCATATCGTGACTTGAGCATTGAGTAGAGTTCTGGAATACGACCCTATGATCTACTTTAGTAGCAGTAGAGCTCCTCGTGAAAGTGTTCGTCCAGTGATGTACTGCCACCTTATCTATTTCTGCCGCCAAGCAGTAATGTCAGCATTACTGTGTTCCGGTTTTGAAGAGTAAGGGTGCTGGTGAAATTACAGGCACATGGAACTTGTCAACTTATGTCTCAGGGTAACGGGCGCAGTGGCAGTGCCCCAGTTCCAGCTAATCACCTTGTAGTTTTCTCTTATGTAATTTGCCGTCCTCATGCATCTTTATATTAAATGCAACATTTGGTACTTTGACATTACAAATTTGACAAATATACTCTGTAGCTTTAATGGGAATTTTAATTTTGGGTTTTTCTATTATATCTTCAACGTTTTGCGTATGTGTTTTGTCATTACGTGAAAAAACTCCATCGTTAAAAATGGTACGTGTATTTTGTTGATTTGTTGTTTGGTTACTTGATGGCGTGTTATTTAAATGGTTAGACACATCAATGCCCAGTAATTTGGCATTCTTAATGTGGGTATTGCCTGTCTCGTGTTGTTTAATATTGAATTCATTGTTAGCAATATCCATCTTACAAATTGTACAGAAATAAATGTGTGGTTTGTCATTTTCTTCAATATCGTTATCTGATAAGAACCTTGATCTTAAATCTGAGAAAGTATTTTTGGTGTAAATTTTACTTTCTATCTCATTTTTTGAATATAAGGGAGAATTCAATGTTTCAACTGATGAATGTGAGCTAGAGTAATCATACGAATTTTCTAAATTGAATGATTCGTGACAGTCGCCATTTGCTGTAGAATATTTAACGAATCCAGTTAAGTTGGGAAACTGCTTCGTAACCAAATGTTTAGCATCTACACTTATATGATTCAATTCTTGACCCCTTTTCACGAAACATTCACAAAACTTGCACATAAATAGTTCACAGCGAAGTTTAATCAATGAATTTGTTGATAATAATTTGTTGTACATCAATATATGGCTGGATTCACGGACATGATCATTTGGATTTTCAACTTTATTGCAGCAAACTAGACAGTGCCAAAGCTTGCATCTGTTCGAAGTTGTCATGCGTTTTTGTCCCTTTGAAAGACTTTTTTTGAATCCAGCAGGAACTAACTGGTAAGTGGTTAGAAATTTAGTGTACTTGTCTAAAGCCATTTTATGTTCGTTACTGGATTTATGTGTAGCAATATGTTTTCTGTTGTAATATTGTATGTCCATATTACAAATATCGCAATAATGAGTCTTCGCCGTTACATTATCTGCGTTGCTATTTTCTGTTTCGCCAACTGTTACGTCACTGGTTGGCCCTCCAGAATTCTTAAACTTAATCGTTTCCACACTTTTTACTTTAGTATTTCCTGTTTCGCCAACTGCTACGCCACTGTTTAGCCCTCCATAATTCTTGACTGTAATCTTTTCCACACTTTTTGCTTTGCTATTTCCTGTTTCGCCAACTGCTACGTCACTGGTTAGCCCTCTAGAATTCTTAACTTGCAACGTTTCTATACTTTTTGCTTTGCTATTTACTGTTTTGCCAACTGCTACGACACTGGTTAGCCCTCCAGAATTCTTAACTTTAATCGTTTCCACACTTTTATCGTGTACATTTTTATTATTTCCAACTTTGCTTAACGTATGAACCTTCGATTCTGTTACTTTATTATCAATTTTCCCCAGATTATGATTTTTATTTTCATCATGTTTATTTAAACTATAAGTAATATTTTTCTTATCATCATTACCGATTTGTTGATCACAATTTTTATTTTTTTCTAGATTAACATGTAATGCAACTGTTTTGGCATAAGATACTGTTTCCAGTTTTGGACAATCTAGTGTGTTAATCTTCGAATTTGAAATATCAGTCATTGTTGCATTCAAATCTGTTTTACAATTCAAATGTTGGCTGTCATGTATATTCTTACCCATTTTATCGTTGTCACTTTCTATGTACATAATATCAGATAGCTGTTTCAACAATTCGTCATTTTTCACACAGTTCATATGTTGAGTGGAGAGCTCGTGTTCGTCACGATTACAACGTTTCACGGCGATAGAGCACGACGCACAGTAGTAAATTGAATTAATGGTTCGCTCCACCTGTGACAAAATAAATAAAACTTAGATCAAAATCGCAGACAAGACAATATACATACGTGTACAACGAATGTCACCACCCTAAGTTGGCTGTGTTTTTAGTATCATTTACTTCACGAGTTCTAAATGTTTGGACGTATTCTAGGTCGACTTTTTTATAAATCTATTTTGAAAAAGCTTGAAACGTCCGATTGTATATGTCTGCCTCGTAATGTATGTATATAACTTACCGGTCTTGCTTTATCTGTCACTACTCCCATGAGAGGTATTGCTCCTTATCAAGTAAAGAGCTGTAGTTAAGCAAGTATAGAGCTTCAGTACCCTGCGTCAATGAGTTGCTCAGTCTTAAATTTACCTCTCCTACCTGACCAATGACTTTTAATTGACATTGGGTTCGGCAGCCCGCAAATCGATCACTTTCCATTAAATGAAGCATGTCTTCGAACTTGTTACAAAATTGGAATATAGCTGATTCAGCCCTTGTCAATAGATAGTAAAATTTATTTAATGGAATATGACCAGAACGCAGTCTAAGAGCAATTAATAACAGTTAGGGTGAATTAAAACGTCTGCTATCAGGTAGATAAGTACATACCCCAGAGGAAAGATTGCATTTTGTGCACTGTGATTTACAGTTAGACGAGACGCTTACATTAGTTATTTTACATAGAGACTAAGTTCTTCTTTGGATGGCCATCTTTTTTCTTTTGCGGAAGTAGCTACTAGCGATGCGCGATTGTGAATGATATCGTTATTCGACTCGTTAGTAATCGCTAATCCTGTCATTCGAATGTCAAATTAGTAACCTACTAATTTTCGTATTCGAATGATTTGAATGATCATTCATTACTAATTAGTAGTACTAATCCATAGATTCATTTCTGCTCGTGATCACCTAGCCCTCTCTGATTTAGTGGTAAACACTGTAAATGTGACGGGGACAAAGATGTTTTGGTATGGATATGATGAATGAGGTGTTTCGATATAATAATCATTAGACTAGAACTAGAATGGCGTTGGCATTCGGTATTGTTGATCATTCGACTCGAGTTAGAATGATTGTGCTTGGATTCGACTTAGGCGAATGATTTGCCCATTTGAATGATTAGTATTAGCAAAGTCGCGCATCGCTAGTAGCTACCAAAGACAAAAATAGTTAGGCATGCGATTACGGATACATCCTAATTTTCACCAAGGTACTAATAAAAAAACCAAAATAATTCACCGGTCAAATTCTGAGTGATAAACGCGTGCTTTCCTTAACTTGACGTTGGCGGAATCATCGATTATTTCGATGGAGTTATATCATTTAAAAGCAGTATGCCATGCGAAAGTCGTGCAACTAAATTAAATAGAACAAGCAAGTGGCTGAAGCTGGAGCTGTTTTCACCCGCGCCCGCCGCGGTTGCGGGACCGCGGCCTCCAAAGAATGTAGAATTGTATGCAACATTTAGTCGCACATTTCACGAAATAAAATAGCTGTACCGCAACCGCAGCGGGCGCGGGTCAAAACCGCTTCGTGAGTTCTTAGCCTTAATCGTTGTAAACAAAATATAAAGATAACAAAATCACAATAATCTCCAACCTAACGCATCAACTTGCCTTTCTTACCGTATTTTATTTAGTCAATAGCACGTATTATTAAAAAAAGGGGGATTTTTATAATAATGTCGTGTTTTCGTGATTGTGCAACATTAGTTAAATACTAATATTTTCTGATATGAAAACAGGAAATGTCTTTATTTTTATTATTTACCTGTGGCATTGGTTGTAAGACTTGCAATTGAAGACGTTTCATAGTGTTTGCAGCTAGACATGCGAACATCTTGTGTTTGGCGCTAGATAAATGTTCCTGATAGAACATTCTTGGCACTTCTACCGCACATATGTAGCATACGCTGGTCTTTATATCTAAAATAGATAAGAAGTACACTAAGTGAAATAAAATGTTATTTATTTTGTATAAAAAACTTTTTATTCAATTTGACCAACTTCTGGTGTTCCGATTTTTTCTTTCTATATAATTAAATTATCCTTATAAGAAACTTAATCCATAAGCATTAAAAAATTAGAAAATTTAATTTTATAGACAACTCGAATTTGATAAAAAAATTGATTATGTTTTCACAAAAAGAGACTTAATGGTTCCTAAGACAGTTTCCCTGTATCTCTTTTTCCCCATATTGTCTCATTTAAAAAGCACATTGTATACTTATCGTTTGTTTTAAGGTACAATACAACTACACGTAATCTATTATATTATTATAAAAAACTCACCGTCAAAAGCACTGCCAGTGTATTCCGTGTAAATTTCAAATGAGTGGAATTCCTCATCATATTCCTGATACGATGTAATATTGTTTTCATATATTTTCATTGGCATCAAATTTAAATCAATATTGTCAAGCGATATTATATATTTTGTCGTACAGTTTCTAGGATTTACTAAAAATTCATTGTCTTTACAATTCATCTTGTTACGTTCCAGATTATGTCAACTGCTGAAAATAAAAGAATTTTTAATCAAATACAGTGATGGCTCAGTTGGAGAATTGCATGCTTTTCATGCATTTGGTATAACGAGAAGGAGACATGTCAAATTGTGTATAGTGGTTAGAGAAATGACTTATTAAAAGCCAGAGTATTAGAAATATATTTTCTAAACAACTGTACATATCATTCTTTAACAATAAATAAGTTCTGGAAGACATCTTGTTTTGCGGTATCATCATCATCAACCAATTTATACGTCCCACTGCTGGGCACGAGTCTCCTCATCTCGATGTTTTCCTTCACTGAAAACGCATGGTGAATTTCAAATTAAATTTTGCACGGGAATTCCGAGAAACTCGAGAGGTGTGAGCTCAGATTCGAACGGACACGGACTCTGCTTGAGAAGCAGTAGGTCAACGGCTTGTTGTTTTGGGATAATATGCCGCAATTGTAATACGAATCTTTGTTTGCAAAAACGTGTGGTTAGGGCTATTTACAATCTGGGCCTAAGAGTGTCCTTGACAGAGAGTTAACATTCTTACACTAGCATTATAGTAAACTGAAAATTTAATTTATGTTAAGAAAAATAGTGATAAACATAACATTACTACAAGGGGTAAAAAAGAAACTGGCTATTCTTGACAGCGTCTTCCCAAAGTCTCAAATTCATGTAAGGGGTAATGTACACGCTTCAATAATACCATTCCGGTTCATTTGATTATAGTTGCATTTGTAATATTGTACTAATTTAACGTGGAGGGAGAGTGGAAAAATTAAATACATGAAAAAAAAGTTTATTTATTTATTTATTTATTATTATTATATTACATATTGCTTACAGATAAATCCAAACACAATAGTAACTCTTAAAGCTAATTTACAAATTAAAACAAACAAATAATATTTAATGTCGAGACTTTAAAAAATAAATTGAATAGAATTTAACAAATTAAATTTAAATATTTCAAGTACGTATTCTTATATACAGGGTGTAACCGCAAGGTGTAGTCATATTAAAGGAGCCAAACCTATACTTGATCTAGACCCTCTGTGCAAAATATCAAATAAAAATAAGTGACTTTTAATGTTGATATAACTTTAATTATGTTTGTATAAATAGTGATTGTCCGAAACAACCACTGCGTCACAACTCTATTGCTAGTTACGTTACTATAGTCTATTTCAATAGAATTGAGAGTAAACGTAAACAAACCAGTTGGGTTAAAATTCTGAAGAAATCACTCACTATATGGAATAAGTAACACTTTTATGTGTATTTTGTAGGTTTCCACTAGATATCTCACCACTTTTTCCAACAATATTCGTTTGTTATGCATTATAAAATCATAATTGAAAAATCTTCGCCGAAAACTGAGATTGATTTGACAATCCATAGTCTAGAATGTCTATGGTTGCATAAGGATGTACGGAAAAAAGTTCAATTGAGTGAATCATAGTTTGAGTAAGTGATTGCCTCAAGAGTCACCAGAAACTTACGTCTTGAAGTCATTTGACCAACTCTTATTTCTGTACCGCTTACAAACGATTTAGCGACTTGTTAACTATCAAGTATTTTCATAATTTTCTGTATTTAACTGATAGCTTCTAACTTTTAAACAATAAATGTCAATAATCGTAAATAAAGAAACGTTTTTATATGTATCATCTTCAATCAATTTACAACGGTCAAATGCGCGGAATTCACTTGATGTTAGTCCAACAGATTCAATTGATCGATCTGATTCATTCAATAATTGATTAGTAAATTACTCTACAATTGCCCATCACTAAACCGACTATGGTCGGGTCAATGCACTCAATGTTTACCTTTACTCTCAATTCATTTGAAACAGGGTATACGACTTCACAAATTCATTAATGAAACCTGGGCGGCCGCAAGCGGGGCGAAAGAACAGCTGACTACAATTGAAATGCCACTGTAAAAACATGATTTGAATATGTTGATAACACGTTAATATTAAGTAACAAAATCTTTAAATACCTAGAAAAATCGAATTATTTCTAACAATATTATTTTATACCATACCTAGGTACGTACTTATTTACATACAGTTTAAAGGATATTTATTTACTTATTAAGCCCGTAGTTACGCACGCCTTCATCGTATACACATTCTACATAATTTTGTATTAATACATTTATTTACGACAATTTTACAATAGTGGATACTTTTTTAATTGGTACTTACCTACTGTGCAATTCATACACGTTTTAATGAATTTCCTACGAATTGTAATTCACTGTTGTACAATGTACGAAATATTGACTTGTTTACGATAATTTTGAATAATAAGTACAATCACTACACGCACTGCTGGCACATTTCACACATTTACAGGTAAGGTTCAAAATGCCGACCTCCATGCAATATGCATATTTCCGTGCGTCGGTACAGAGACTGCTCTACTCTTTGAAGCATCTGCCGAGTGATTTGACTAAACGCCATTTCGATCCGCTGCCTCATTTCTTCTGCGCTTTCACAGGACTCCGCATAAACAATATTTTTATATGACCCCACAAAAAAAATCGAGCGGTGTCAAGTCTGGGGACCACGCTGGCCAGGGTACAGGACCTCCCCGCCCAATCCACTGCGGGAGACGGTCGTTCAGATGGGAACGTACATTTCGAGCAAAATGTGCGGGTGCTCCATCGTGCTAGAAAGTCATCCCGTGTTCCATCACGAGTCTCACGTATTGTGTCACTGGCAGGGCCATCAGAACGTCATCCAAGTCTTCTGTTAGGAATCTTAAATAATTGGCCCCATTCAGACTTGCCGGCAAAAACACTGGACCGATGACGGCACAACCTATTATACCAGCCCACACGTTAATCCGCCACTGGTGTTGAAAATTTGATTCCCTTGATACGCGGGGATTCAAATGAGTCCAAAAATGTTCATTATGCATATTGATAATGCCCGCACGCGTAAATGACGCCTCGTCTGTCCACAGTACCGACGAAGCGAAGTCGGCAGACCTCCCAACCTGGTCGCGGTACCAGCGGCAACATGCCAAACGTAGATCATAGTCCGCTTGTAACAGCTCCTGCGTTCTTTGAAAATGGTATGGGTGCTGGCCATCATCCCGTAGCACACGCCACACACTCATATGGTTCACACCACCAAAGGCTGCCGCAGCACGACGAGTACTTGTCTTTGGATTGCCGAGAAAATGTTCCAAAACATGTGCCTCGAATTCTGGGTCTCGTGAACTCGGCCGGCCTTCAGAACTGGAACCACGGAACGATCCACTATTATGAAGTCTCATAACCATCTTCCTGAAGCATTCCACAGCAGGAAATGGTCGACGTCGATTTTCTGGGACGCCATCAATAAACTTTGCCCAATAAATTTGGCGAGGCTGGCGCAAGCTCCCATCGGCTGCGCCTACGCACAACATCATCTCTTAGTAATCACTATTGCTTAAGCGTGACATAGTTTAAATAAACACAAAAACAAGACAGAAACAAAACGATGACACCTATTTAGTCCTCACAACGCAAACGGCAATTACAGACTGTTACAAAAAATTAAAAAATAGCACCTCTGCCTCAGCGGCGGCACATCAAAGGACGCCGACTGAAACGCAAATTTTGGAATATAGGGTAACGTTTTCATAATGTACTATAATCGAGGGCTGTAGCTCAGATGCATTGCGAGAGGTACTTTTAATAATATAAAAACCGGGATTAACTTAAACTTTGGTTTATTTTACCATTTTCATGTCTAGGGTTACGAAACAGCCATCTTAATATGTATGTCAAGACCTTTCCTTGTTTTCTTAGCGTTCCAAATACAAAAACTATAATTATTATCTATGTTCAGCCAGCAATTCTACTCATAGAGTACAACCTCGTCTACATCCCTCTTCCTCACAGCTGAAGGGGTGAACATCCCTAGCTAGTGCTCTACCTATGATAGGCAACATACATAGTGATCAGCCTTTACTACAGACTAGCCACACACTGCTCGGAAGCTATCAACTTACCAAGTAAACCACCGAGGAGGCTATGGCTTTGGTCTGCCAAAAACCTATCTAAAAGGACAGACCATGATCACATCCTAAACAAACAAATCAAAATATTTTCACTAGTTAGCTATCCTATCTAATTAGGGAACCTGACTAAACCCTAACACTTTATTTTAGCGACCCTAAACTGGCTGAACGATCCTAATAAAAATTCTAAACATCACTACAAAACTATTTCCCTAAACTCCCTAAACCTAAGCTATCACCAACGCGGATGCTGCTACAACGACGACACAGGCTTGAACATCCATCGGACGATCACTGGGTTACACCACTATTGATCTCCCAGCTGCCTTAGTCCTCATTTTGCAGCTATCACGTTCCATCAGCTTCACTTGCTATCTTTAACCAAACAAAAGCCAACCCACATACAACGTCAACAACACATTCTAACTACATATTCCAAGACATATATGGTATGAGGGTATACCACATGAAGAATTTCTAATAATTAAATAAATATATTTTCCCAGAATGCAGACAGTCCTTGATCAACTGGAGGGATGAGCAGGAACTATTCGCACATACAGGATAATATATCTATCAAATTTAAAAAAGAAAAACAAAAGTAAATTTTATCTATTTGATGGTGTATCCTCTCCTCCCTTCCTTCCAAGTCTGCATGTACAGGAAAATATCAATTTTTCTCCAAATATTTCTCATAAGGTCGATATCATTCCACATGAAAAATAAATATAAAAATTAATTAACCTAGTAGAAACAAACACATTAAATTCCCTCATATAGAACTTTTTCATCCTATTCACATGGAGTAGATTCTGCCTACACAACCTTTTCCTATTCATACCTAATCTGCACATAATACAATTAATCCTACTCAACCAATTCACTACCCTAACCTTCGCGTATCATATCTCTTAGATAAAGCAATCCTATCTTTCTTGTCAAACATTCGCTTCCGATGCGATTGTAAACTATCTATACATTCCTTACGAGAACTCATCGAAGCTGCTCGTTTTACGTAGTCACTTCGCAGATTCGCCACATTACTTACGCGAACACGATTAGAAATGTCGCTTTCCGAATTGTATTTTATATATATTTTCGGCAAAGCATTTTTATAATTATTTATATCTAAATACCGTTTTTGACGCAATTGACACGTCTTGTCACTGACATCAACTTCGTTCATAATTCTCGACAAAACCGAAGAGTTTTCATACTCCGATCTATTTAGTGAGAAATTATCAAAACTTTTTGATACTAATTTCAAAGATTTTTCTTTCTTTGAGCCATTATCTGTCACGGACTTTGACGAAATTTTATTGTCAAATTCCACTTTTGACAACTCGTAATTACACTTTTCCAAAACATCTCGACCTAGAACCAAATATTTTTCAAGATCGTCTACAACCAGCAACTTCGAAGGATAATCCTTCCCATTAATCATCAACGACACCTTGGTGGACGACTGCACATTTATTGGCGTTGCACCCACTGTACGTAATGGAAAACTTGGATTATCATCGATACGCAATTGCAACCTTTCCGCAAAATACCGAGAAATTACTGAAACTGAAGCATTAGTATCCACCAACGCCTCGCAACATACATCATTAATAAAAACAGATATAAAAGGTGTCCTATCTACGCTAGAACTATCAATTGTAGACAAATTTTCTACATGTTCAGTTGCGCTTTTCTGACAATCACGCTGAGGAGATCCCGACGAAGATCCACTACTATGTGCTCGTGAATACCCTTGACTTGGCGTATCCTGCTGCACGATTGGTGCTCGTGGCACTAAATATTCCGACTGTTTAGACTCGGGTCTAATTATCGGTGCAGAGACATCCTGTGTTTGCCAACAGCAAGAAGGCTCCATATTACCATTCACTGGCAATTCAATATCTTGTCTCACATTATAGCTGTGATTAAATACATCATCTACTTGGATAATTGTCTTTCTCAACTCCTCTTTAGATAGATACAAATTACTTGCCAGCATCCATTTAAAATTGGGTATCAAAGACTTCAAAAAATGCTTAATAAACTGAACATCTTGAATATTCGCTTTCCTCGCTAACTCATCTAAACTATAAAAATAACTTATAAGCGATTCACTATGCCCCTGTCGCCTATAATAAAATTCTCGGGCGTAATCAATTTGTGAGGGAAATTCCTCTCTCAACCTCTGTGCAATCACATCATACGACACGTATGAAGAAGAATACGTTTTGTACCATTGCAGAGCTGGCCCCTCCAAATACAATGCAAACACGTATTTCTTCTGCACATCAGACCAATTATTTAATATACTAATGGTCTCAAATTGGTTCAAAAACTCATCTACGTCGTTGAACCCATTAAATCTTTGTGCCGGTATAGCATACATATTTCCTTTTCGCACTTTTTTACTGGCACCAATTATAAAATAATATTAAATAAGTATAAATATAAATTACGACCTTTTATTACGCATTCCTGGTGGTTTTGTCGTAACAACATATAAACATTTTTCCACGATGGACTTTTCTTCATCGGAATCCTTTCTTCATTAGTAAGCTTGCGTCTAACTTTTGCAGGCTTGAATTACATTATATTTCTTCTTCGTAAAAACATATAAAAATATTTTCCAACGGCGTTCGTGTCTCCACCATTTATAATCGAGGGCTGTAGCTCAGATGCATTGCGAGAGGTACTTTTAATAATATAAAAACCGGGATTAACTTAAACTTTGGTTTATTTTACCATTTTCATGTCTAGGGTTACGAAACAGCCATCTTAATATGTATGTCAAGACCTTTCCTTGTTTTCTTAGCGTTCCAAATACAAAAAACTATAATTATTATCTATGTTCAGCCAGCAATTCTACTCATAGAGTACAACCTCGTCTACAGTACCTACAGGATGAAATTAAAATTATTACCATCCTTTTGAAATAAGACCCTTCTCCTGATACAAATTACATCATTACATTACATACACATTAAACGAATACCTATATCCTACGTCTACGACCTTCAACGTTGCACTGCATACGCCTTTGTTTGTAAACAAGCTCTGACCATCACCCGTACCACTTCCACATAATGCAAGAACTGACTGAGTGATTACGGATATACTGCACTAAGGAGGCAGTCACCCATCGGAAACTCACGACGTCCGAAACGAAAGCCTAACACACTAACCACTACACCATGGAGGCAGTCGACTATAGGAATCAAATCCACGACCGCCGAAACGAAAGCCTAATACTCTAACCACTACACCATAGAGGCAGTCGACTATGGGAATCAAATCCACGACTTCCGAAAAGAAAGCCTAACGCTCTAACCACTAGACTATGGAGGCAGTCGACTATGGGAATCAAATCTACGACATCCGCAAAGAAAACCTAACACTCTAACAACTACCCCATAGAGCCAGTCAACTATGAGAATCGAATCCACGACCTCCGAAACGAGTCTAACATTAACCACTAATCCACATCACCATGTATAAAATCAAATGCTGGCGGCGAAAATCAAAGGTGATATTTTTGCCGCCAAAGTTGCCGCCAAAGGCTTGCGACTTCGCTACGATTACGTATCGCGTACGCAAGGCGACTAATCTTGATACTTTGTTTATTTAGGTAAGATTTTTTATGGTTTTACACTATTGCTAATTTAAACTATTCTAAAATATTTCTTTAGATGAGTAGATATTATTAGGAAGTAAGAACCTTAATAGGTTCAACGGATATTAATTATTTCAATTTCACCATGTAATAAACCCGTACCCAGAAAGTTGTCGTGTGTAGATAAGTCAAATTAAGCGTAAGCCTGTTGTTAGAAACGTGCGCTCAGCAATAGACGTATGTAAGTTAGTAAAGTACTATTTTTTGCACAAGGTTTAGTCCACTGCACTTGCATAGTAAGTACTGGTTGGAAACTTGACATTCTCGCATCTTTGAAGATTTCGGCAATTATCTCCGAAATCCAAGTTTTCTCACGATATTTTCATTTCCAAGCAAGTGATGAAAATTTATTTTATTTTTATTTTTTATTTTTTATTTATGCCACAATGTACAGACATCAGATACAGAAAGTGAGGAAAATAAAAACACTTAAAAATTAATACAACAGGCATATCTGTGCCCAATTATTACTGTGCTCAACATTCATTTTAAAACATTTAGATATACTTAAACAGACACTAAATCAATCATAAAAAAAAAATTAAATTAAATTAAAATTACAATAATTAATTCGTGGTCAACGATCAAAACTAATTTCTTGACGTTTACCGACCTTCAGGTTGCACCTTTACGATGAAAGTGTCCCAATACAAAATTCCAACTTTTTGGGAATAAAAAAGAAAATAATATTTCAAGTTTTTTTATATTATTTTATTTATTACCTACTCTTGGAGTACTAAAGGTGATGGCCTTATTAGTCTTTGAAAATAATGAGGAAAAATGGAACTTTACAACTGAAAATTGTTTCTGATCATTTTAATGTTCAACAATTTAAAAACATAATTTACAAAAACTAGTCGCCAATAGGTCTTTTTTTTAACGATTTTTTGTTATCATTTATCGTATTAAGAATTAAGTCTTTTTAATGTTCATCAGCTAAGCAAGATGTCATAACCCTTGATATTGTTTTGTGGTCCCTGTTTCACAATTAAAAAAGAAGAAAGTCCACGAAACAAAAAAGTAAGTCCCTTTAAAAAGTAAGTTACTAAAAAAATTTTTTTTTTTAAATATTAAGCGACGGGTCGAACAAGTCGTGTACCCGGTGGAAAGCGTCACGCCTGTCCATAACAGTAGCACTGCCGCTCGAAGGCTACTGCTACGGCGTCCATCTCTCTGAGACATAGTTGACAAGTCCCATGTGCCTGTAATTTCACCAGCACCCTTACCCTTCAAAACTGTAACACGGTAAAGTGGCAGTACTACCCTGGACGAACTCACAAGGAGCTCTACTGCTACTAGTGATTTTTGAATATGATTTTCGGAACGAAAATGGCTCAAATGCTAATCCGTCAGTGGCAGCGTGTTGTCTTTGCAAATGCAGATTCAACAATAAATGCGGCGTTAATATTTCGACGCGGGAGTAGAATTTTTAAACTGAAAGAACAAAATGAAAGGGACCTTTATGAATCAGTGCTATTCGAGCTTTAATTGCACAATTTCATCTTCACCACAGTGTGACTAATGTAACAAAATATTTTTTTAAGATGGTTTTACGGTATAAACTCATTTTTTAATTTTTTGATTTGGGTCGCTTTCATTGTAAGGGTGCGAAGTATTAGTCGGATAATTGCGTCATATTGCGTCATGCGTTAGAAGAAACATACCGACTGATTCGCTAGCCGCCATGCGTTAGAACAGTACCGACGGATAGAAAGAGACAAATTTCATTCATTAAAATACAATAGATGAATGCGTGTGGTAAAAAGAAACAGAGATAACTTTAAATATGTGTTTTTTAGAGGACATTAGTTTTATTAATGGATATTAAATGGAAATTTGTGCATTTTGTATGTTTGAAGATATGAAGTTAACGAAACCATATTACGTTATTATGTACTAAGTTTTAAATAATAGTTTTATTATGAACTAGTGTATTTTGGCAAAGTAATCGATAATATTTATTTTTCATTAAATGTTCACACGCATATTACATGAATAAAATAATAACAAATTTAGTAAATTATAACATAGTAATAAGAATATGGCATTAAGTACTTTATCATTTACAATAACATGCCTGAATTTCACAATTTTTTCAAGTTACGTAATTTGGTTGTATTATGATACTCAATAGAGATGTGATGTGACTATTTATTTTCGTTAAATGACATCAGCTGATCGAAACTGTTCATGGCGAAATTTCCATAAATAACGTAGTTTGTACTAAAACAACTTTGCTAAATAGTTTCATACCATTAACTGAATCCGACCTTCAAATATGACTACACCTTGCTGTTACACCCTGTATATATATATATATAAATTAGCATTCATTTATTTAATTGCTTATTGAGACTAACAACTAAATACGTATTACGTAATGCTGCTGCCTCCGGTCAGGGACTCCAGATAGCGTCCCGCGGAAAACAGGAACTCTGACTCTGAGCCAGCAAAAAGGTCCAATGAAGAGTCGAAGTTGAGCAACTCATTGAGATACTTAAGTGCTCGGGGCAGGGGGGCCATCTCACTCACTCTACACCGTGTAGAAGGTATTGCAAATAACCTGACTTTATTCGCACAGAGGGTTCGCACAAAATTTCTTCTTGGTACTAAAAAGTTTATCCTCGAAAGCAAAAATGGGTTGTAAATTATTCCTCGTACCAGACGAAACATATAAGTCACAAGAGCCAGATTGCGTCTTACCTCCAACATTCTATAATTTACCATGCCTAAAATAAATGTTGTGGGGTACAGTAAAGGGTAATAACCATACATCTTCTTATACATATAAATTTCGAGCAAATGCCTTTTGAATTTTCTCTAATTTTTGAGTGTGGTTGTGGTGGACAGGGTTCCAAATGATGGCGTTACATTCCAATTTGCTCCGAACAAACGAGTTATATAGAAGACATGATGTGAGGTTCGTTTTGAATGACTTTGACTGTCTTAAGACAAAACCGAGACATTTACGCGATGAATTATTAATCTTTGAGATGTGTTCTCGGAAAGTGAGCTCTGTGTCGAACCACGTGCCTAAGTCCTTGACTGATTTAGCTCGACTGATCTGAGTATCGCGTATTTTATAGTTAGAGATTACTTGTTTGCGAGCACGAGAGAAAGACATAATCGTACACTTATCTACATTCAACTATAAACTATTATCCCTTCCCCACCTGTACACGTTATCAATGTCCTCCTGCAATAGCGTACAATCAGTATCAGACTTAATAGTCATAGCCAATTTGACGTCATCCGCGAACATGAGACACTGGCTATTTCGGATAGTTAGTGGCAAATCGTTAATGATAATTAAGAACATTAGTGGTCCAAGGCAACTTCCCTGACCCACGCCAGAGTTTACATTATAAGGTAGAGATTGGTATTTATTATAACATACGTATTGCTGACGGCTTGCAAAGTAGTCTGCGAAAAATTAGGTCAGACTATTTGAGAAACCGGTAGATACCAATTTTCTCAGTAATACATCACATTTAATCCGATCGAACGCTTTCTGAAAGTCTAGGTATACCGCGTCGACTTGTTTTCTGGAGTCTAACTCGTTAGAGATGGTCGTGGTAAAATTCATGAGATTGGAAGCAGTAGAGCGGCCGGGTAGAAATCCATGCTGTTGGTCACAGAACCACCCCTTAAGTTGCTCATAAATAGACTTGTGCAAAACGGTTTCCATGACTTTGGCAAAAACAGATAATACAGCTACGGCGCGGTAATTCATTATTTCAGATTTGTGACCAGATTTATGTATTGGTATGACTTTTGATGTTTTCCAAACCTTGGGGTATGTATTGCGTTTCAACGATAAATTAATGATATGGAATAGGGGGTCAGTGAATACCTCCCTGCAATCCTTTACAATCACCTGTGGAATACCGTCTGGCCCTTGGGTCAGTTTAGGCTTCAGTTGTTTCATGGCTCTATAAATATTGGATTTCGTTACTTGGTTCACACTTACATGTCGATCGGAAAACAGCTGGTACGATGAGCGTATTGCCGTAGCTACAGCAGCAAAAGCATCATCGGGAATCAATGCGGGAGCAGAAGTCAGATAAACGCTTCTGAAAAATGTCGCGAAATCATTAGCAACTTCTTGTGAGTTGGATCTACCAAACACAGACGGATCGTTTGACTGTCTGATCGACTTAATGTGCGACCAAAATACTCTAGGGTTCAACTTGATATTGTTTTCCACTTTATTCATGTGAGCATTGTTACATGTAGCCGTCAGCAACTTGCATTGTTTGCGATAGTAATAGAAGAAACCGTAATACAAATCGTGTTTAGTACTTTTAAGTTAACGCAAGGGCAGCTATATTGAACAATTGAAATTTTACTGAGTTCACAGAACAGCTCACATATGTTACAAGTGGTGTCTGTTGGATCATAGACTATTGTGCATGTCCAATGTGGGTTGGGAATGTTTTATAATTTTTTTTTTGATGCCAAGTGATAGGATGAACAAGTCATGCGCCTGATGGTAAGCTACACTCCTGTACATAACAATTGCAGTCCCATTCCGAGCTTTACAGCAAAGCAAAGATCTGAAGGGCACTGCCATTGCGTCCGTCACACTGCGACATAAATTAACTAGTCCCACGTGCCAGTAATTTCACCAAAAGTTCACAGATCCACATATCTTCTTAGATAGTTTATATAGTCAACCTACTAACAATTAATCTTCAATTTGAAGGTCAAACTGAGTATTGAAATGAAATAATTTAAACTTCCTAAATAAGTGAGTTTTATGGTCGTATTCCAGAACTCTACACAATGCTCAAGTCAGGACTTGAGTATGATTTAAAGCACTAGAAATTATACTCAAGTCCTGACGTTTAGGGTTGTATTTCCAGTACTTGAAATCATACTCAAATCCTGACTTGAGCAATGAGTAGAGTTCTGGAATACGTCCCTAAGACTGGCATTGTAGTAACGCAAGATTTCAGCACTTGAACTGGCAAAAACTGGTGCTAGGGAAAACTTTATTGGTCCCTATCCCTTTATAGGGATAGCATACAGCCTGACAAAGCTCACTCTGCTAAATGAGTGCACACACACCTCCCAAGAAGTGTGGCTACAGAACAAGGGTTTTGAGCATTCAAAAGCCCTGATAGCTGCCTACAGTGCCAAACACTGCAGAGAAGCGGTCATTAAACAGGAATGCATCAGTTGTGGCTTGAACAAGCACATGTGAAATATCGGGCAAAAAGAGAATAGTGTAGATTCTGCCACGAGGCTGTTGAAATTCCTGTGCATCTCCTCACCTAATGTTGCCCTTTGACAGGTGTACGAAGTTCCACAGGGAAGGCACAGGCCACAATCAGAGGACATGAAAATTGTCGAACCCAGGAAAGTCCTTCAGTTATTTAATTCTGTCAGCCTTGGCTCTGATCTGTAATTAGTGGTGATCATAATAGAACAGCTGCATAGGCCCCAAATGAAGCTACCCTAAGTGGTTTAGACCAAAGATTAAGATAAAATATTTTTCCATTTTAAAGTGCCTATGTGGTATATTTACCCTTGTTTATATGAATAACAAGTTACACTTGGAGAATGTGACTAAATTCTACATAGGTATATAGAGATATATAAACAATACATTCGTGTTATCTACAACTTCATAAGATTAATGGCTATCGATTTGTGTAATCTAATCTACTTATAAATTCCAAAAAACACTCATTGGTGTACTGTATTCATTACATACTGAATAGGCTTTTGTCGCCGTTCTTGCATTTGAAGATGGAAAAAAGGCATTCCCAAAAGCAATTCTATGATAGTTAATTTTTCGTTAAATTATTAGTTTTAGTTTTAAATATTATTACGTTTAGTTTCTTTATTATTTGTTACTTGTTCAAGCAATCAGCTTAAACATTAACCAAGCTCAACAAATAAATAAAAAAATTATACGTTACGAAAAGGAAGTCATTTCTTTTTAGATTTTACACTAATACATTTTAGAGTTTCTTAATTATTTGTTATATTTCAAGCTGATGGCTATAAAACCAAAGCTTAAATAATACATAATAAAAATTATACGTTATTTTTGGAAAAGACACTTACCTGAATTTAAATTAAGAACTTTAAAAAAAGAATCACAATCTAAACTTCTACCTGCCAACATTAAAAAGAATTTGAAAATTCTACAAGTTTTCACAGTTAAGTTTACTTTAAAACTATTTTAAATAAACTCATTTGAACGAATATTGCTACTAAACCATTGCCTTACAATTATATACTAAACACTATATCTGTGACATGATAGACAATATAAATTATTTAAAAAAAAACTATTAAAGACCGATTTATTGTCGGTAATTCACCATATATTTTTATTACGTATATCGTAATGTTGTTTACCAGTGTTGCCAGATAGATTTTTGTACATTAAGTAGCCGATATTCGCCCAAGCCATAAAATCCCTAAAAAACAATTTTACAATTCTGCTTGCTGCCGAATTGGGAATTAAGAGAGTTCATATTCCCCAATGTTCGGCAGCAATTTCCCATACATCGAAGTACTCAAACTCCCAAATGAGTCCAATCAAATGAAACACGTTCTATAATGCATTTATAATTTTTTTGTTGCATTATTGTGTGCCTTCGATTTTCATATCATGGAACTTACGGTATGAGTTTCCATTGTGCTAAATCAAATCCGTGTAATTGACGTAGCAAGTAAATTAACAAGATTTACGGCAATTTGTTGTTGCCAGTCCGTAGCCAAAATAAATTAATGCTTAAAGGGGGCATTCATTATCCTGCATTGCAGTCCGCCTTGCCGTCCACCGTGTAATGCAGAATTATAAAATGTAGTCGCAGCGAGCAAGGCATCAGTAATCCTACAATACGTCCTGCGAGACGTCATATGTGACAGGACATGATAGTGTGTAAGCAGGGTCCTGCCTGTGAGGCGGACTGCCATGCAGGTAGTGAATGGGCCGTTTTACTGTGTAAAAATCAAAGTCCTGTAAAATTTGGTTTTGTGTAGATACATGTTTTTACCAATGCTACATACGCGGTCTCCCTGGTGATAACTTTAATATAAAAATTCTTTCAACACTAGTTAACAATAAAATTATGGAATAAACAATGCTCTGAGACCTTGTGCACCTTTCAAGAGCACGCTAAAAGGGGGAAGTCACTATCCTGCATTGCAGTCCGTCTTGCCATCTGCCGTGTAATGCAAGATTATGAATGTAGTCGCAGCGTGCGAACCATCCTCCAATCCAATGGTTTTTTAGGAATTTTATGGCTTGGGCGAATATCGGCTACTTAATGTACAAAAAGCTATCTGGCAACACTGGTAAACACCATTACGATATAAATAAAAAAAAATATGTCATATTTTTATTATAATAACGCACACACTCAACATAGCCCCGCACTAGGGAAATCCTGTGTCGCGGGTACCATGGACACACACATAGACAACCACAAATTACACCCAAACTCACGAGATAAATAATTGTAGGCCATACAACTATTTCTTTCGGCCCGGGAATCGAACCTGGGACCTCTGCGTGGCAGTCCGGCATGGTAACCGTTCGGCCACGGAGGCAGTTAATTGTGGTGAATTACCGGCAATAAATCGGCCCTTTATTAGTTTTTTGTAAATAATTCGTTGGTATAGCGTCTAGCACGGTATGCTAGAAGACGTCGGTTCGAATCCGGCCGGATCGAAGGATTTTTTTTCTGAGTGTTCGATCTTTATATTTTAAAATTAAAAAAAAATTATAAAAAACTAGTGGAGTAATTTCACAAAAAAATATTGAATATCAATTCAATAAAAAATTTAAAATATTATATTATTATTACAGCAGTTAAATTTTTTTATTATTTGCTCAGGCAGCAAGCGACCGAGAACGTTGGAGATAGGGCTTTCAAACGAGGCGCTTGTAGAAGCGCTGCAGCTCCGCGTCGTCTGAGCGTTTGTAGACGCGCCACTACTAAAATTCATATTATACTACCTAGTTTGCAAAAGTGGCGCGAATAAGCTTCTAATATTGTATGAAAATGGTAGTTTCGCAGCTGCAGCGCTAGTAGCGCCACAGACGCGCCACTGCAACGCTTCTACAAGCGTCTAATTTGAAGAAATTAAATCATTCTATCAATAACATAAATGACTGAGATTTTGTTAGCATTTTGTTTTTTAAATTTACTGTACGGACACGGGAACAATAACTCTCAATCAATCCAGATACATTTATAGTCTTCGGTCTTCTTCTTTTTTAAAATGCTATGGCTCCATCGAATTAAAGCGAAATAATATTGGCGGAGGTATCACTTGTACAGGGTCAAGACCACGTCAAGCTTGACATATAACATTTATTCACTACACACAATTAAACATTATCCCGCTTACTGTAAGAACGATTCAAAGTGTCCAACTTGACGTGCTCCTAATAGAATGAGACATCGTCATATCTTCTTCTTGGTCTGTGGTTAGTTGGTGAGTGTGTGCTTTTAGATTGGACGTCTTATTAATAATAATTCCTGGCGGTCAATTTAATGGATGAAACGGCCACAGTGTCAGGTAGCTAAGGGTCGTATTCCAGAACTCTACTCAATGCTCAATTCAGGACTTGGGTATGATTTCTAGTGCTTGAAATCATACTCAAGTCCTGACTTGAGCATTTGGAATACGACCATACGAATAGAATAGGTAATAAATTAATTATAGAAATAGAAGCCGTTAAATCTCTAAAAAATTATTAAAAAAAATAAAACTCCATATTTTTATTTTTTCATCATTCGCCATCAGTGAATGCACCGTACTCAGTACAAATTTACCACCTACCGTCGACACATGACGACAGTGACAAAATCTACCGTAATCGGCAGAGCCGAATTTTTTTTTTTTTGTAAAAGAGGTGCGCGATCGATGTATGCGGTTAAATTAATAATAACGTGTCCCATTTAAGGAAATCTTTTGATGCAGCAGTCTATCCAAATTGATTGATCATCCAGATTGTATTTGATAGTTGTTGTTTTATAAAAAGGATGAGATTTAGACTAATTTTTGCCAAGGTCTTCCTCTCCTCATCTTTGTAAATGTTTAGATTTATTTTTTAATACTTTTCTTATTGTAATTTTCTTTTGTAAGTAGTTTTGTAGTAAAAAGTATGCAAATATATATAATAATAAATATATATAAAATATAAAATGTTTTTTTTTTTTAATATTAACTTAAGTATAAAATAAAGTTAGGTACCTAATTCACTCTCATAAAAGGTTACTCTTACAAGGTTAAGTTACTATGCAAAGCATAACAATAGTAGATTGTACAACAAGTGCATAAAACGCGTCATATTACCCGAGACGAGCATAACCACTCGAGCCGCAGGCGAGTGTGGATATTTAAGTCGAGGGTACAATGGGTTTTATGTATGAGTTATACACTCTTCTTTTCACTTCGTGAGGAAATTAAACAGTAATTTTACAAATAAACAATTATTTATGCATTTCTATTTCTTATCACTTATTAAAATTACTATTGCCTACTTTTTTAATTTTGTAATATAATAACACGGATTAAAAAAAAAAAGTAAAACTTTATTTGTGCGTGGCTGTTGGCGCAGGCGTCATTGCCTCGGTTCTTAAACGACGGTTTTATTTTATGCACTAGAGCACAAACTATATAATAAGAGATACTACGTACACTAGAGCATAAAATCCTATTTTATGCAGCCTATTTTATCCTATTTTATACCCAGCATAAATACGAACTTTAAGAGCATAAGAAGTGAAAATGAATAATAGCTGTACCATAATTACACTGTTTTGGCCCAATCACCGTAATTTCAGGATCTACCGTATTTTACGAGCAGAATCACCGACGACCAGATTTTGGAGATGGCAACACTGTTCGCTAGTGTCAGTCAAAGTTTGTGGCATGGTTTGTGGTGTCAGTCATGTTTTGTTTTGTGAGGTTTTCCCAGATTGCAACGGATGGGCTGTCAGGTCGCGGTTGAAAGGTGTGAATTTTGAATTTTGAATTTTGAATTTCGCTTTTCGACTCTAATTTCTCACTGAGAGTGTAAAATTGTGTCGTATTTTGTGTTGGTGGTGGTAAAAAAAAAAAAATAACATAGAGGCAAGTCCCCTTATGTTCTGTGATTCCGACGACGAGGCGGAGCCCCCTGATAGGGGGCCTCGTTCTCTATCTGTATCCCCGTCCGTAAGCTCAATGGAGATCAACACCAGTGGTCAAAAGAGCAAGCGCCCTGCTTGCGCGGACATTGATAGCTCCGCTAAAAAGTCAAGACTCCCGCCGTCTGCGTCAGTTCAGCATACATATACCCTGGAGGGATACGAAAGTAACTCTGACTTGAAATATTCAAACATCGATGCTGGCCCCTTTCTGGTCCATGTTTCTCGCACAGAAAGTGACTCCTCTGCTTCCACAAATTCAATGCGTGCTTTAAAAATCGCCCAAACAATCTACAACAGCAAAGTCTCGGGAATTTTAGAAATAAAAAGCATTGGCAGGGACAAAGTATCAATTTACTTCCAAACACCACAGGATGCAAACAACTTTATTGAGAGTCCGCTCCTTAACAATAAAAAACTTTTTGCTGTTATCCCCCGCTTTCACCTCACTCGCAATGGTGTTGTTCGCCAGATCCCCTTGGAATGGTCCCTCGAGGAATTGGTTCACTCCATCAAATGCCCCCCAAAGGTTAAAGTTATAAAGGCTAGGAGGCTAAATAAAAAGCGTATAATTGAAGGACAAGCCACTTGGGAGCCATCTGCCACTGTAGTGTTGACATTTCTGGGACAGATCCTCCCCGAGAAAGTATTTTGTTTTAATATGTCTCTCCCAGTGGACCTATATGCTCTACCCATCATTCAATGTCACAAATGCTGCCGCTTTGGACATGTTCGTGAACAATGCCGTTCTAATCCGCGTTGCTCCAGATGCGCCCAGAATCATGATGGGTCCTCCTGCACCGTTCCAGATGATGCTGTGTCTTGTCTTCTCTGTTCTGCCTTCCATAAAGCTACAGATTCAAGGTGCCCTGAGCATGCCCGTCAAAAGTTAATTAAAAAAGTGATGGCTGAAGACAATATTGGTTACATAGAAGCTTCCAGACGATTCAGTTCTGTCCGGAAATCATATGCTGACATGACATCTCCTTCCCAGCACCCGCAGACTCCCCCCTCTCCCCACCCCTCTCAAACAGTTAGGTCTCCTCCCTGTACCCCTGCCCGCCCACAGTCCCAGATTCCTTCCACATCTTATCGCAAGACAACTTTTTCAGAAAGCCGCCACAGTCAAGAACAAACACAAGGATACGATAGATACTCACATAACCTCATAACATCTACACCAAAATCTTTGCAATCTAATGGGTGTTCTCTCCTTAGAGACCACTCAAATAATAATAACCCTTGTTCTACTAGTCCAAATGACAACCTGTCAGATATTATAACTAATTTAATTATAAATGTACTTTCCAAATTTAATGACATCTTACCGTACAATGGCCTTGAAATTATTCAAAGTATGATCTCAAAACTATTACAATCTCTTTTATCCAACAATGACATCAATTCTACAATGGAACGCCCGTAATATAAAAAATAAAAAACACGAACTTATTTTTCTGATAAATAAATATCACCCCGTAGTTTTTGGTATTTCCGAGACATGGTTAAAACCGGGAGCCCTATTCAGAGTTCCTGGCTATGCATGCCTTCGGGATGACAGAAGTGATGGGTGGGCTGGATGTGCCCTACTAGTGAAAAGGAACATCATATATACACAACTCTCCATCCCCACACACTCCACAGGCCTCCATGTTGTCGCTATTAGAGCACAAAACAAATCATTTGTCTCTGTCTACATTCCCCATCCTAGCCTTGACCTCATCATAGAACTATCCGTGATCCTCTCATCCCTCCCTTCCCCCCTAATTGTTTTAGGAGATTTCAATATACGCCACTCGCTGTGGGGATCTCACATCTGCGACTCTTTATCCTCTGCTTTTCTCGATCTTCTGGACAACACAAATTTATGTATAGTTAATGATGGCTCTCCTACACGCAGAACTTCCCCCCTTCAAAATACCAGCGCGCCTGACCTAACCTTAGTCTCTCCTAGTTTAGCCCCTTCCACCTCCTGGCTTGTTCTGTTAAATTCCTTTGGTAGCGATCACCTTCCTATATTAATTTCAGTAGGAGACTCCTCACCTATCCTCACACCAGACCCCCCTCCCTTACTTAAATACAGGCTTAGGCAGGCAGACTGGGACATTTACTCCTTGGTCCTGAACAGCAAAATTGTAAACATGCAACCAGTTCAAGTAACCCCCTCAACAGTTCTGCATATATATTCAGAGTTCATCACATGTTTGCTTTCAGCCGCAGATGAAACGATCCCATTAAAAAACTCTGCAAATAGAAAAATTTCCTCTCCCCCGTGGTGGGATTCGGAATGTTCTGCGTCAGTCAAGGAAAGAAATCGGGCAGAACTTGAATTCACATGTGACTTATCCTTTGAGAATTATTTAACTTTCCAAAAGATTTCCGCTCACACGAGAAGATTTCTGAGCAAAAAGAAATTTCAAGGATGGCGTGCATTCTGCGAATCTCTGGAACCCCGCACCCACCCGTCTACAGTCTGGAAGAGAATAAAATCCTTTCGCAGATCTCAGACTGATCACAACAACACCTCGTCTAACGACCCGACACCCTGGCTTGTGGATTTTATTACAAAATTATCCCCCCCTTTTGTTCCTTCAGAAGCTCCTACCGGTATAAACACCCCCTTGTCATCTCCTGACAGTATGAATGCCCCCTTCTCTTTAGAAGAACTAAGCTGTGCTTTGGACCATTTAAGGGATTCGGCGCCGGGTGCGGACGGCATTCCCTATTCGTTTATTACCAGGTCCTCTAATCCTACCAAAATTTTTTTTTTGAATATTATAAACACAATTTTTGAATCTGGCATAGTCCCTATTTCATGGAAAACCCAAATTATCATTCCAATCATAAAACCTGGGAAAGACCCATCTAATGCAAACTCGTATCGACCTATCGCCCTATCATCTGTTTTAGCTAAAATCATGGAACACCTAATAAAAAACCGTCTGGAATGGATAGTAGAGAGCAAGGGATTGTTACCCAGAAGCCAGTTTGGCTTCCGAAAAGGCATGGGCACTATGGACAGCCTAAGCATTTTTTCATCAGATGTTCGACTAGCCCTCTCCGAGGGAAAACACGTCATAGGTGTGTTCTTAGACATAACATCAGCTTATGATAACGTGAACCTTCCACTACTCTGGCAGAAGATGCTCAATCTGTGTATTCCTGTGAAGATGATCAATGTCATTTACAACATGTTTATGGGTCGCTCTATCGCAGTGCGTGTTAACGGTTCCACAACCCCCTCCCGTATGGTCTGGAACGGCTTGCCTCAAGGTTCCGTTCTTAGCCCTCTCCTTTTCAGCTTGTACACGTCTGACCTCGGCACTTCAGTCAATTGCTTCTGCAAAATCTTGCAATATGCAGACGATATCGCCCTGTACGCTTGTTCCAAATCTTTTTCAGATACTGAAAGACGCCTCAACTCTGCCCTTTTTTACCTAGACTCTTGGCTTACCGATCACGGCCTCTCTCTTTCAGCTAACAAAAGCACAGCTGTCGTTTTTTCCCGCAAGAGACGCCTCCCTGAAACTGAAATACATGTTAATGGGGAAATCATAGAACTGAGGGAAAAAGTAAAATTTTTAGGCATTATTCTGGACTCAAAATTATCTGGCATCCATCACCTCAACTATATTTGTCAAAAAGCTGAAAAAAGCATAAATGTCCTACGTGCACTTTCTGGTGTTCGTTGGGGATCACATCCGTATAACCAAAAGCTCCTGTACAACGCAATCATTAGAAGTCATTTTGATTATGGCGGCTTCCTTCTGGAACCATGCAACAAAATAGCCTTGGCTAAGATGGACAGAATCCAGGCAAGATGCCTGAGAATAATCACAGGTACCATGAAATCCTCACCAACAAACGCTCTTCAAGTCGAATGTCTGGAGCCCCCTCTACATCTACGTAGACAATTCCTTGCTAATAGATTCCTCTTCAAGATCTTTCAATATTCTTCTCACCCTTTGCTTCCCGTATTGCAATCCCTGTCGGAGATTATCCCTTCCTCCAATTATTGGTCACACAAGAAACCCCCCCTTCTTATCAACAGTTTTAACAAAATTTCCAATCTCCCATTCCCTATTTACCAAAATTATATGAACCCGTTGTTTGAAACTGATTTTAAATGTTTAACGTTTCGCCCAACAGTCTATCTTAGTTTTGGCATCATGAAAGATACCCCTGGAGCAAACCAAGTCTTCAACGATATAGTTGAGAGAGAATGGCATGACTGGACTACTGTTTTTACCGACGCTTCAAAATTACACGAACATGGCGACTTGGGAGCCGCGGTTTGGTTCCCCAAGTTCAATGTCGTACTCAGTTTTAAATCCCCCTATCTGAATTCGGTCTTTTCGGGAGAGGCAATTGCAATACTCGAAGCCATTTTATATATTGAGTCCCATAAAATTAATAAATGTTTGGTTTTCTCAGACTCACTAAGTTGCCTCCAAGACATTATTAAGCTACCGTTTCATTCCAAAGACAATTTCTCCATCACCCTCCAAATTAAGGAAGCTCTGTACCGATGTCATTGTGCGGGAATTGAGGTAACTCTGGCCTGGATTCCCGGTCACACTGGGATCAGTGGCAACGAAGCAGTAGACGCCTTTGCAAAGGATGCGACAAGAATTGGCGTGTGCAAATACTGTAAGTGCTTTCCCAGAGATCTGCTCGCCATGACTAAACCCCAAATGCTAGCCTCCTGGTCGGCCCTTTGGCAGGAATCACGACAAACTGTTGGTAGACACTATGGTAATCTCCAACCAAATCTACCCACTAAACCCTGGTTTTTTAAACGTCGCGATTTGCCTAAAAACATCACTTCCACTATTATTCGTTTGCGCTTAGGCCATGTTTGCACACCTGTATTTTTGCGTAAAATCAGAGTTCGAGATCACTCTCTGTGCGAGTGCGGCCTAGAAGACGGTACCTTGGAACACATTTTTTTCAATTGTCCTAATATTGCTGTTCCACTTTATAACTTACTTTCTCCAAAATTCCCCCGCCCCGTTAACATAAACAACCTCTTAACTTTAGTGTTCTCCCCCCATATTGTTACTCTATGTAAATTTATCCACTTAAATAACATATATTTATAAATATTGTTTTGCTGTTTTGTTTTACATTCTCAACTGAGTACTCCCGTAGTCCAACTTACCAACACCGGTTAATGTCCTATTAGAGCTTAGCGAAAATTTTTTTTTTTTGTTTCGTTTTTTTTTCTTTCAACTGTGACATTGGCAAAATCATCAGTTCTCATATTGATGGAGCCATAAAAATAAAAAGTGAAGTGAGGTTTTCCCAAATACTTTATTCTCACTAATCTCACTTTACTCCTTTATTCTTTGATGAGCTGAGCTTGAATTCTTGTATTTTGTGGCTTGGACGCCATACTGTATAATCAAGAAAGTCATTATTTGTGTATATCTACGCCTTGACTCGTCTTTTTAATATAAAAATTAGTAGTTTGTGATATAAAAATAAGACTTGTTTTTGGTTAGTAAAATTCAGTTTTCCCGCGTCGTCTAATCAAAAATACAACCTAAAATGGCTATTCACTGTATTTTCATCACTTTATAAGAATATATTGTGTACGTACTGTTTTATTTTCGATCAAAGAGTAAACATTAAATTGAGGTTATGGTGTATGTACAAACTTGTAAAGTTAACAATAATTATGTAAATATATTGATATTTTTATAATTTATGTTCAAGGAGCTTAGAATAATCAAGGAGGCACTTTGTGTAAGTTATGTATATACAGAAAAAACTCGACATTTTTTAGATTTCTGTGCCCGACAACTATGTATTTTTGCAAAGAAAGGGCCATTACTATAAGTCTCAGAGATTTAAAAAAATTGTTACAGCGAAGTTACTTTACAGATGTTACTACGAAATGTGGGACGTAAAAGCTTGTCGAGCCTGCCTGGACACTGAAGGCAAGTTAGAGAAGATTGGAGAAGCCTCTAAGAGAATATTTACAGCAGTAACTGGACTTGAAGTGAGTAGGAAACTTTGTAAAACACCTGTGGCCAAAGAATGAATGACTTGACTAAACTTGTAAAGCTTAGGCTTGCCACATGGAGACATAAAGTCTTCCAGAGGCAGAGCTGTAGTCGTGTGTGGGAATGTCGACATATTGATTGCGAATGATATACGATTTTTTTAGGTTAGTTCCCTGCATTCCTTAACTTGGCATTGGCGGATTTATCGATGGTATCAATAGGGTTGTAACATTATAAAGAAGAAGAACATTGGCGAAATCATCGATTATTTCGATGGAGCCACAGCATTTAAAAGAAGAAAAAGAAGAATGAGTATTAGAAACTCCCAAATCTTGGTAGAAAACAATATTATGGCCTTGTTATTACTGTCCAAATAGATCAGATCGAGGCCTAGTATAAATACTAATTTATTTTCATATATTTATTGCTGCAGTCCGTATCCCTTGTCCTAATAGAATTGTCCCAGAAATGTCAGTATCTAACAATTGACGTAGAGCACCTTGTGAAAGAGTTTTTCCAGGGAAGTACTGCCACCTTACGTAATGTGAGCATTACTGCGTTACTGAAGGATGGTGCTGATGAAATTACAGGCACATGGGACTTGTCAACTTATGTCTCAGGGTGATGGGCGCAGTGGCAGAGCCCCTCAGATCTTTACTTTTTATAGCTCTGAGTGGCACTACACCTGTTACAGATAGGTGTGTTGTTTACCACCAGGTGCACGACTTGTTCATCCTGTCACATGGTATTATAAACAAAAAGATGTTTAGCAAATATAAACAAATTTTAACACAAATATATAAATAGCTCTTATCGTCATTATCAACCCTGTTACGAATTGTACATTGCAATGCTGGGCATGGGTCTCCTTTGAGACAATGGTTTAGGCCATAGTCCGTAACTGTGGCCCAAAGGAGGTAGGGGACTTCATACTTTTTCCAAGGGTTGTAGACCTTCTTCAACGTGCAGGTTTCATCATGATGCTTTCCTTCACTGAAAAGGTCATGGTGCTCAACTCAGAGGTGCGAGCCTGGATTCAAACCCACGACCCTCTGCTTGAGAGGCAGTAGGTCAAAGCATTTGGCTACCATGGCCTTTCTAAATAGCTCTTAAAAGTTCAGAATTCCGTCTAATATCTAGATGGCGCTGATCAGTAGCCTGGAAGAAGTTTATATTATGTAAATGGCCATGGATATCAAGTCATTCCTCTTTAATATTTTATATAGTAGAATATTATTAAAAAATTGATCATGACTCATGAGTAATGGTCGAAAAAGGCGTTCCAAATATTTACAAACATGTATAGATAAATCGAGGTCGTATTTTTTCGCGATTGTTACACATAGGAAATAAAACTATTTTTTTCTGGATTTGACTCGCATATCGTATTTATATTTGTTTACAGGTCCCATGGTCACGGTTACCATTACCATGGGACCTGTCAAGGACCCGAAATGTTGGTTTGTTTGAACATTTTAACAACTCTATGTCATAGAGTTTTTAAATCCACCAAATTTTAATTCTTTACTTTTTTCGAATTCCAGATTTCCGGAAATGGTTTTATTGCATCGTAGGACTTTATTGAATTAAATTAGATTTATTAGATTAAATTTGGTGGTTTTAACAACTTTGTGTCACTCTTTGTAGCTACATCTGTATAAGTATACAAGTATAACACTAGGCGAGCCCGTGAAAATAAATATGTATGTCCAAAAGTATACACTTTTACTTCTTTAACTATTATGGTAAAAGAACAAATAGACATCTCTTGCCAATTATATTTAATAAATTCGATTTTTTGAGAGGCAGAGCATTGTTAAAAGTAAATTCTCATTGAAGAAAAAATTAATATTTATACTTCTTGAAAGCATGTAAATTTAGTAAATTCGACGTCTATTTTGTTAAATGTATTCGTCATTGTCGTACAAACTGCTTTGGCAGTTTGGTGAGGAATTGTGTTATATTCTATTTTTTGCCTTGTTTGTATGAAATAAATAAATAAATCTATGTATGTGGAACACCTTTTTCCGACCATTATTTATTATATATTTACCGAGTACACGGATTGGCTCGCCCTGGTGAGTGCTATTGTTGGTAATAATGATACCGAAGCGGTCTATATCTTAGGAGACTTTAACGCTCATCCAGGTGAACTGTTTTATAGAGAACTGATTAGTTGCTGCCATAAGCTGGAATGGATTTGCGCGGATACAGAACGTTTAGGCGTAGATTCGAATACTCACACGTTTGTAAGTGAAGCGCATGGATCAAAAAGATGGTTAGATCACTGTGTGGTCACTAAGTCGGGGATGTGTTCAATTACTAATGTAAGGGTCATGTATGATGTTATGTGGTCCGATTATTTACCTTTAATTGTAGAGTGTGACTTCTGTTCGATCAAACCAAAAACTACTTGTACGTTAAAAACTCCACTTAATACTATAATATGGGGTGAAAGTAAAGACGACCAAATCAGTTTATATAGTAACGAATGTCATAAGAGATTGAAACAAATTGATTTTCCTGATGATTTTCGAACCTGTTCTAACTGTAAGTGTAATAATATAGAACATAGATTATTAATTGATAAATTGTATACCGATATAATAAATGCTTTGAGCGAGTCGGCTGTTAGTAGCCATAAATTTAAAATGTACAAAACGAAAAGGCCTATAATTGGATGGAACAAACATGTAAGTGAGGCACACAGGGTGACAATGTGTAAACTTCAGCCATGGATGTGGTATGCGAAGCCGAATACAGGGTGTTTATTCAAACAAATGTGAATGTACGGAAATTGGAAGTCGCGTTTAAAATGGTGTCAAAAACACGAGGAGCAGATATGGCCATAATTGCGGCACACCATTCTGTGCGGGATTTTCGTGGCTTCTGGAGATCGACTAATAGGTTGAATGGCAAGCCTAGCCTCCCAGAAAGAATTGAGGGTGTTAGCGACCACAAGGGTATTATTATAGCTGATTTGTTTAAGTTTACCTTTGCTGTTAGTTCTCCGTCGGGGCAGTCACAGCTGATCACCGACAGAGATACTATATTGTCAAGCCAGAAATTAGGTACGAGCTTTATGGCCAAAGACAAAAAACGCCATAAATGGCATGTCTAAAGGCAAATCTCCTGGTCTTAATGGGCTCAATGTAACATCTTCGTTATGCCTATACCAAGGGTACTGGCAATGTTGTTTACATTTTGTGTGGGGCATTCATACTTGCCTGCCGACATGATGAAGACAGTGGTGGTTCAAAAACTGGTGATGTGAGTGATAAAAGTAATAATCGCCCCATCTCGCTTGCTACTGTGGTCGCGAAGGTTCTCGATAGCTTGATCAACTCAAAACTTGAGAAATACATTAAAGTGCACGATAACCAGTTTGGATTTAGACCGGGACTATCCACGGAGACTGTGATCCTCGCCTTAAAACGAACGATCAGGTACTATACCGACCGACAGACGCCTGTGTTTGCATGCTTCCTAGACCTATCCAAGGCATTTGACCTTGTTTCATATGACATCTCGTGGAAGAAGCTGAGGGATATCAACTTGCCACCTGAGCTTCTTGGTGTCATCCAATATTGGTACCTAAACCAGATGAATATCGTAAGATGGGCGGGATCATTCTCGGAGCCGTACAGGTTGGAATGCGGGGCTAGGGGTTTGACCTCGCCCAAGCTTTTCAATTTGTACGTTAACACACTGATAGAGGAAATCAGCGGCACCAGAGTCGGTTGTCATATTGATGGCGATATGGTGCTGCTGAGTGGTTCTGCTTGTGGTATCTCAGAATGGTTAGCATTTGTGAAAGGTACGCTGAGAGCCACGGTCTTATATATAATGTAAATAAAAGCGTCATAATGGTATTTAACCCTAAAAGAAATAAATGTGAGTGTAATGTCTTAAATGATTAGTAATCAGGATCTTCGCTTAAAAAAGTAGTTAAGTTAACGCCGGACCTTAAGGACGATGAACATGATAGCCCGCAGGTTTGTTCACTGTTCATCTGAGGTGAAAATTAAACTTCTCAAAGCGTACTGCACGTCTCTGTACACAAGCAGCTTATGGGTTAACTACACTCAGAAACAGTACAACGCTTTGCGTGTGCAATACAACAGCGCGTTCAGGGTGCTGAAGGGGCTGCCTCGCTACTGCAGTGCGTCAGAGATGTTTGCGGAGCGGCGGGTGGATTGTTTCTACATAACGATGCGCAAGCGCTGCACGTCACTGGCGCGTAGAGTCGTTGTCAGCTCCGACACCATTGCACTCGACTGCCCGTACCTCGCTCATTGCGACAAGCCTCATGTTAGGCGTAATTTGTAATCGTTTATGACATTTATGTTTTAAGTATGACATTTAAAGTTTTATTTTTTAATAACCGGCAATCTATCTCACCACCGCTCTACATGTCTTGCAACCCTGACGTTGGCGAAATCGTCGCGCAAAACGACGGAGCCATAGATACAAAAGTTGAAGTTGAAGTTAGTAATTTAATTTATTTGGAAATTTGGACATGCATTATTTATTATTTTTTGATATTTTTGGATTTATTAATTTGAGTTTTGTTTTGATTGTAATTTAGAAATTTTGAGTACTAACATAATTTTAATTCATAGCATTGTTACTAACGAAGCTGGACTTTTGTTGTCTGAAATAAAAATGATTATTATTATTATTCATGAGCAATAATTATTTTCTGAACTTTAACGAATATGCGTGTCAATGGCATTGTGTGTTACAAACATATGTATAAATTAACACTTCCTAATATGGATAGATGGCGCTAATCCTAAGCAAAATAAAAGAATAACCGGCACTATCCATAAAAATCAGTGCAATAAGCGCCATCTAGTTGATTTGTTTGTTATCACTAGAAATTAGAGTAGCTTCGATAAATTGCAGCTTGTCATTGCAAAACAAATTAGTTACAATAAGGGCGCGTTCAAATTAGCCGCTGTTAGAAGCACTGCAAGTGCGACCAAAGGTTTGGTGATTTTTTTTTATCTTTCGACTCAGTTACGCGATGGATTCTGACGAAGAAACATTACTTTTACCTAGTTCTTGGGGCACACACCTCACATATAGGTATTAAAAATGACTCACCTGTTACGCTTTTATCAGTTGTAGTTTGGGTTTGGGTTGTAGTTATACTTTCAATGAATTTTAGACATACATTTTCCCATGCCTTTTTTTATCCAGTCGATTGGAATAACTGGCGGAACTGCTATCCCATATTGCAGGCTGTTGTTTTACATTCTCTATAAATTCTTCAATTCAATTTTCATACATCGTGGTTAACTTGAAAAATTAACATGTGCACACCTCACTAACTGTGACTGCAACCGTGCATGACCGCAGCGCGATTAATAGTGGCTAATTTGAAAGCGCCGTTATAGCGTGTACCCGTCCACTCTGACATGTACGGCAATTAGCAATCCTCTTGAGTTATTGGACCTTACCCTTGGGTGTCACCCATTATTATACATCTATCATTATCTCCGTCTGCAGATGCACCCAGAAGATGGCTACCCAATGTACTTCTGCCAGGAATGCCGCAGCCATATCAGACGATGCCTGCAGTTCCGGCGTAAGACGCGTCGTGCGTTCTACGTGTTGAAAGAAATCATGACCATTAAAAAACGGGTAGGTTTTAAAAGTAAACTTGGTTTGACTACTACCTAACTCTGGAGCAAAGTAGGGGTCTACCTGTATTTTCTGCTCTGTGGAGTCTACGATAATAATAATAACAACGGTAAAGCCGTTATAACCCGGACGATGTTAAGTGTGTGTCGCCACTGCCGTGTGTACGAAGGCTTGCGCGTGTTATGTAAACTCTAGCTAGTTCTTAGCTAAGCCTGGCCTGCATCAACGCCTCGAAGCCATAGAGTCCAGACATGAGGTTGCATTTCCTGTCCGATAACGCGCTCTGCGCCGGAGCATTAATGCATCCTGACAATTAGTATTAAGATAGTTTTAAGACAGTAATAACATGTACTAAAATTGTGAATTACAATAAACTTTTAATAAAAAATTATATTTTTTTATGAAAGCTCTCCGAAAGAGCTTAACTCGCGCTAGCGGTGTTGTGTTTACACGATATATTTTCATGCGTTTAAAAGACGGAGAGCCGAAGTATTCACACAGGAATCGGCCTGAGAACACGTCTGTGATGGATCCACGCTTTGTTGTACTTTAGCCATATAGCCAACAGAAAGCACCGTGAAAACTAAGCTAATTATAGGAAAGAAATAATAATACTCATTGTTAAAAATAACCGACCTCAAATATTCGTGGAATTACATCTATCCGCTAAGTTTTATTGAAATCGGTTACCGGAAAGTGCGCGAAATTAGAGGTGAAATGAATGTCGTTTTCCACAGTTCATAGAACCCTTTCAAACTTAAGCTACTATTTCGCCAATCATGGTTAACATACACGCCACACAAACAAATTCCAGGCAGAAGTTCGTATATTATTTAAGATATTTCGAAAACTCAATGACTTACGTGTTATAGGTGCCCATAATATTTTTTGATCGCAATAATGATATCTATTGATTGAAAGTAGTTTTTGAAGTGGCCGCACCCAGGTCTATGTTGCCTATTCTCACCAACGGTACCTTTCTTCGAACACAAAAAAAGAATCATCAAAATCGGTTCACAAATACCCGAGTTATCGCGTAACATACAAACAAAGCAGTCGAATTGAGAACCTCCTCTATTTTTTGAAGTCGGTTAAAAAGAAAAAATACATTACAATAATACACTCGTTTCCCTAGCATCCATCATTTCACAGAATCTCAAGCATTCACAGAGTCGTATTCCAGAACTCTACTCAATGCTCAAGTCAGGATTTGAGCAGACTTGAGTATGATTTCAAGCACTGGAAATACGACCCTAATGGCAAGGACTTGAGTATTATTTTCAGTGCTCAGTGCAATACTCAAGTCCTGACTTCAGTATTGAGTAGAGTTCTGGAATACGACCCACAGCCTGCTCATGTAACTGCCTCCGTGGCCGAACGGTTACCATACCGGACTGCCACGCAGAGGTCCCCGGGTTCGATTCCCGGGCCGGGAGAAATATTTGTATGGCCTACATTTATTTCTCTCGTGAGTTTGGGTGTAATTTGTGGTTGTCTATGTGTGTGTCCATGGCACCCGCGACACAGGGTTTCCCTAGTGTGGGGCTATGTTGAGTGTGTGCGTTATTATTATTATTATTATATTATGTGCCTGTAATTTCACCTAAATCTCTGGTATCACTAAAATATGTTATCTTTGCAGGTGACGTTTAAAGATATTCAGCAAGTGGATCGCAAGAAGACAAACCTTGTATCGCCATACGGGTCGTTTGTAACGAATGCTAAAATATACGATGTGGTCGCCCCGGAGATTGAAGGGACGATGTACGAGGAGATTGTTCAAGAAATGGTTGCTGAGGTCAGTATACGTAATCTTACACAGAGCGTGAAGGCCCATTTTACACGGAAACGTTCACTAGTCAATAGCGACGCGAATGTCGCCCAAGGGGAAGTTAACCGATAACCGCGAGTGTTTATATTCTTTCGATAATCGTATCTTCGAGAAGAACCAGTTAAAATTTTTCGCCGTAAACAAAATTATCCCGCCCTACAACTCAAGGTCGGCACGATTAAATAATTTTGAATTAAATCAAATGATTTTTTCAATAAAAATCAGTGATTTAATGAAATGTGTTTTATTTTATTTTCTTTCACTGAAATCAACATAACATCAGACAATTGTGTTTTAAAGACTAGGGTCTTTTACATCTGAGAAATCAATATCATTATTATAATACTTAAACACAAAAACTAGCTTGCCGCGGTTAATTAACGTTTTAAATTACTACGTTTTACGCAAAAATATAGTTAAACTGTATGATAAAAAAAAAATTAAAAAAAATTGGGATTAATTAGGATTTTTTTTTGAAATCATGATTTTTCCAACCCTGCTACACGCAATCTTGAGATGTATAGAAATTGCCCTTATTACCGGACTCATTGTAATAATACAGATATATTGAAAATAGAGGACAAATAAACACCTTTTAAAAACAAGTTACGTTTGTTACTCGTATCTAAAGGAGGAGTTATTGACTCATTAGAGGAGTTCTTATCAGATAGAGAGCTACGTGCAATATGGATAAATGTTCTGTCTCTCACGAACATCGAGTATATAACCAGAAATAGAGACGAATTGTCATTTAATTTGTTTGAAAACTATTCTGGCAAATCATTACGGTGACAATTACGCTCCGATTGACCTGCCAAATTGACGGGTGTCGTCAATTGTTTCACTTCAAATCGACGAGTTTATCTTGAGCTTTGCTATTATGGACAAAAATTGAAAAATTATGTATTTAATATTTAATTACCGATGATCGTTTGTTTTGTAATTAGATGTTTTGCTGTTTTTCCCCTCACCATCGAATGGAACAGCCCCTCATTGTTATATGAGAGATATTATCTTTATTACAATAAACACAGAATATTTTTGGAATATACGTAGACCTACAGTCAGTTGTGGGCGCTGTACTATTTCAGCTTTCTAATTTGTGATTTCAACGCAAACGAGAGACGTTTGCTTGATGAGTTACCAGGGATGGATGGCCCCTATTTGGTCCCTATTTCTGATTATATACTCGATGTTATGTACCTAAATGAAATTGTATAACTCCCGTATATTTAAGTTTAAAAAATTATCCAACAAATTTCTTTCACAGAATCTTTAAACCTTCCTGAAAAGTTGTCATTTTACAGATGTGTCCTTTTTACACCCAGGGCGCGAAAGATGCAAACATTCATTTTTATATACAGTTTTATATACAATTAATGTAAATAAATAGTAAATTAGAACAATACTGGTACATAATCATAATTAAAAAAAATAGGTAAATAAGCGATCGAGAAACATTACGTATCGCTCGGTGAAGCGGGTGACGGGGTCATTGCCCTTGCGTGGTACATATGACTCCGAGACAATTTTCAAAGACTTTACTATATACAATTAGCCAAAATATTGAACAGAATAATTTTTTAAATATTTTTAGATGACTTAGCATTATTTCTATTATTAACATCTGAAATATGTCGAGAATGCAAATCAACACATTGTATTAACTGCCACGCAGAGGTCCCAGGTTCGATTCCCGGGGCGGGAGAAATATTTGTATGGCCTACATTTATTTCTCTCGTGAGTTTGGGTGTAATTTGTGGTTGTCTATGTGTGTGTCCATGGCACCCGCGACACAGGGTTTCCCTAGTGCGGGGCTATGTTGATTGTGAGCGTTATTGTGAGCGTTATTATTATTAATATATTTTTACAGTTACAATCATCAGATGAAGTTGAAAGGAAAAGAAAATCAGAAAAAATAACAGAAAACGAAAAGTTCAAGTTCAAAGTTCAATTTGACCCGAACAACAAAGAATGTCAATATAAACTCGAAATTACATCACAAATAAAACCAGTTGGCGTTGAAAATGGCAGCAATTTTAGCATTGATACGAAACCGAATATTATTAGCAAAGATATTGCTTTGGAAAGCGTTACGTTGGTGAATATAAAGCCGGATAATTATAAAGAAATAGAATTATATGAAGAAGAACAAAAAATAGAAGAACAAAAAGAAGTAAATGAAGAAAAGGAAACGAGTGAAGGTCAAGAAGAAGACTTTGATAATAGAGGGCTTGTACCGGAAGAAGAAATTGATATGGATGATGTTTTCAAAGGTAAGTTTGTGGTTTAATTTACATTGATACGAAGTGAAATGAAAGCGAATTTTGTAATCATAGCATAATCAACTTTATGCCAATTGTTTCAAATACAAACTATACTCCAGCCAAGTTCGGTTTCGAATAAATGTCAATAAACAAAAACATATAATTACGGTTGTCACCTCAAACTGCTGTACAGTTACCATATTTGGAATATTTATCCCCCAAATATTAGGCTATGATAATACGTATCCTGAAATCATGTCTGTAGCAAATCGCAGCAGTCGATCAACTTCAACTTCAACTTTTGTGTCTATCGCTCCGTCGTTTTGCGCGACGATTTTGCCAATGTCAGGGTTGAAAGACATGTGGAGCGGTGGTGAGATAGATTGCCGGTTATTAAAATACTTCGGCGGTTTTTATTCACAATGACGGTTATACATATATACATACAAAAACTCTTTTGTATATATTTCGTAGTCTCTTTAGTTTTATCTTTTAGTTTTATACTTAAATTCTAAATTTAAATGTGTTTGTTATAATTATTAATACAAAGATCGAACACTCAGAAAAAATTCCTTCGATCCGGTCGGATTCGAACCGACGCGACGTCTTCTTGCATACCGTGCCAGACGCTATACCAACTAAGCCACAGAACGAACGCTATTCACTGTATTTAATTAATACAGTGAATAGCGACATCTCTCGCCAGGACTGGTAACTGTAAAGGTACTAACTGGGTGATAAATCTGTCATAAATTTCTCATAGATGGCGCTACGACTAAAAAGTCGTTGAAAGACCAAGTACAAAGACACGATGCAAGCACATAGAAAAATTCGTGAGGTCCGTTGGTTCGTTCCGTGGCTTAGTTGGTATGGCGTCTGGCACGGTATGCAAGAAGACGTCGGTTCGAATCCGACCGGATCGAAGGAATTTTTTCTGAGTGTTTTTTCTGAGTGCTCGATCTTTGTATTAATAATTATAACAAACTAGTGGAGTAATTTCACAAAAAAAAATTGAATATCAATTCAATAAAAATTTAATTATATGTGTTTGTTTTTGGCGCCTTTTTCTTGACTTAAGTCTGTGTTTGCTGTTTTGCTTTGATAGCGACAACGTGTTTTCTAGTAAATTATTAAAAGCTGTAAGTATATTTGCTTGTCCTTGCTCACTGGTTGTTAGCACCCACCCTTTAACCCATTGATACCGCTACAATGTCTGTGATAAATTTTGTTCAATACAAGTTTCAAATCACTTTACTCCGTCCAATCGTTTATTTAACTTTTGACATAAGCATGCCTCCGAAGTTCCGTAATTATTGACATACAACTATAAACAAAAAATGCAATACTTCCTGGACTCTTCTTTTTTAATTTTAGTGAAGCGACGTGCTCCGATGTTTATCGAGCCAACTGATTATGTAACGAAGATTATTCAAGTTTATAAATTTTGTTACCTGTCTAATAAATTATGAAATTAAACAAATTATAAATAATTATAATAAATCCTTATTGTTTATTAGGATGAATCGTTGGGTTCTTCTTCATGTGAACGGGAATCATCCTTTGAATCCTCATAAACATATTAATTCTCGAGTACACAAATTTTCAAACGCAACACCATGATTCCAATTAGATAATATCTTCTTTTTTGAACTTTTTGAGACTTTATGAAGACAACTGTCAAGAACAGCTAGTTTATTTTTATTCCTCGTATTAATGTTATGTCTGTCACTATTTTTCATTAAAAAAAATATTTTAATTTTTTATTGAATTGATATTCAATTATTTTAATTAAACTAAGCACTGCACTAATGCTTAGTTGGTATAGCGTCTGACACGGTAAGCTAGAAGACGTCAGTTCGAATCCGGCCGGATCGAAGGAATTTTTTCTGAGTGTTCGATCTTTGTATTAATAATTATAAAAAAATATTATTCCTAACATTAATAACACTTTCATAAATGTACCGTGGCGTCAGTGTAAGAATTTATTTAAACTTATCTCTCAAAGACATTCTGGGGCCCAGTTTGTAAATTGCCCTAACTGCACGTTTCTGTACGACAAAGATTCTATCAATATCGGCGGCTTGCTTAAAATATTCACACCTTTTTTACATTTCAGGTCTTGAAGACAAACCAGAATCAGAAGCGGAAAGTCTACCGGAACTGCCGGTTACGTCTCCCCCAAAACGTAAACGAAAGCAGATAACGCAGAAACGAAAGGAGACTGTTAATCCAATCGTCCCGCAACCGAAGTCAAGGGCTTTTGTTAAGTATGTGGCACGGGTATGTATTTGTCACCTATTTATATAGAATTTATTTTAAACTACGGTTGAAACTTGTCGAGATTTTTATTTTCTGTGATAATTAATAATAATTATAAAATCGTTTATTTTTCTCCCAACAAGTACAACATGTAGGTAATACAATAGAAGTGAAAGGTTGGGAGACAGGAGCACAAACTAGGTTTTACCTGTGCTACGGGTCACCTGGAATCCGACACCCGGATTACGACTAATGGTGGGCTAATAAAAGACGACATAGGTATAGGCATCACAAGTAACAATAAAAAGAAAAAACAAATTGTTAATTGTAAATTGTATGAGTATTAATACAAAGATCGCGAACACTTAGAAAAAATTCCTTCGATTCGAACCGACGACGTCTTCTAGCAAACCACGGAACGAACCAGCGGACATCACGAATTTTTCCATGTGCTTGTTTGTCGGATCTTTGTATTTCGTTTTCAACGAATTTTTAGCTTTTACAGACTTTTCTAAGTGTTCGTTTTTTGTATTATAGTCGTCACCAAATAAGGGACCAAATTTGACAGCTAAAGAAGGCGATAACGAAACCATAAACATACAATTATTAGCATAATTGAGTTTTAAAAAAATACATAAATTTTATTGGAACATTATATAATATGACATTTTTGAAGTACTGTTTTTGCACGAATTCCAAAATAAAATGCAGTTTTGAGTTACCGAAACGCCCTGAAAACAGTTACGTCCTCAATCTATTTTTTTAAATAATAGTGTTGTAAGCAATTAATCGCCCAATTTCACCGAGTCGCTTCGATTTCTCTGAAAAATTATTTAAAAAAAATATTAGAATAAATTATGAACATTATTTGAGATCGTTTGTTGTTGAAATTGACAACTTCTAACTTATTGCCAGCCAATTAATTGAAAATTTATGAAATCTTTGGTTTCTTGGTAATTTCATCATGAACATACTTATTTATACTAAATTCTCGTAATAAACCATTTGTGAATATTATAAAATCAAAATTAAAAGAATTGGATACAATTCAGCGGAATGTGGGACAATCTTACGAAAATAATAGAAATTGTTTAATACAAAGCTGTACAAGTGGTTAACTAAAAATAATTTTTATGACCTAAACGAAATATTTGACAGGAAATGAGATGTAAGATTTTATCTTGAAGATTATCATTCTTGACTAAATTAATTTGTAACTTGACACGTTTGTGACAATTTTGTGTTATTGTGTTGTGGTAGTCTGATCGACATTATATAACTAGACATTTGCATGCTAGACATAACTAGACATTATATAACTAGACATTTGCATGCTAACTAGACATTATATAGATGCATAACTAGACATTATATAACTAGACATTTGCATGCTATTTAATAAATGCGAAACATGTTTGTACTGGCACTCTCTTGTAACATCTTCTGTTATACCATGTTTTAAGCAAATAAACGAATTATTATTATTGCTACAGAATTGCAAGGAATTCTGATAATGAATTGCTTTTAACAGAATTGCACGATATGGCCTTTTAGGCCCCCTGAACAACAATGAAACGAAAAATAATCAAAACAATCACAAACTCTTAAAATTTGGAATCGATTTCTCGTGAAAATTCCCTGAAAATCCCTATTCGCGTCACGATGACAAGTGTCAAATTTGACCTTTTATTTGGTGACGACTATAATAATTATAGTCATTTTTACTTGACATTGGCGAAATCATCGTTTCGATGGAGCCATAGCATTTAAAAGAAGAAGAAGAAGATAATAATTATAACAAACTAGTGGAGTGATTTCACAAAAAATAATTGAATATCAATTCAATACAAATTAAATTAAATTTACATGGTTACGTAAGAATGTGCATCCCGGCAGTCCCATCAGCACTCTAGATGGGTTGTTATGTGACGTTGTGGTTTAACTGCCTCCGTGGTTTAACGGTTACCATGCCGGACTGCCACGCTGAGGTCCCAGGTTCGATTCCCGGGCCGGGAGAAATATTTGTATGGCCTACTTATTATTATTATGTGATCTCCTTTTGTCGTCATCCCACTTTTTTATCACCCTTTCTCTGGTTTCTGGCCACTTGTTTTCAAATTTTGAATCGTTCTTTAATTCTTTTGCCTCGCCATCATTGACTTACAAATAAATGGACGACGGGTCTAATACAAAAACCACGAAAAAAATGTCCCAAGTCAACCTATTTAAACGTAGTGACATTTCAAGGAATATGAAAAAGCTAAAACGTTGAATTTAAATTGTAATCTCATCGCAGTACTGTCTAATTTTGCTTGCTTCGCTGTCAGTCAAACAAACTAAGACTAGAGCGTGAATGACGCTCTGTATACGATTTGAACGCCCTATAAGTTCGGACACTTTTTAGCGCGGACCCGACGTCCATATAATTGTAAGTCAATGCTCGCCATTCTCATTTTGTTGCGTCCCGTTGTCACTCCCTGCTCAATCGCCGTCGCGACCAGTGCTGCTCTAATTTTTAATTGCGACTAATTTAGATCCTTTTACCTGTTCCAAACCTCAATCATGTGCCATCTAATCATGTTAAAATTAAATCAATGCTAATCTACTCTGGTAATACTGTATAACTCGGCCCTTTCGGGATAAGTTTGTGCCACGTAAATAAATAGGGAGTGTTGTTGTTGTTTGTTCTAATGACATTGCATATTATGTTTCTATGTTATATATATCTAACATTTGGTTGTAATATCATAAGTATAGCTTGATATAGCTGTAATTTACTATAATTTTGTTGTTAACTCGAGGGTTCTTAGGCGAAAACGTAACAAGCGAATGACTTATCTACGGCTCGATTTATATTGCCGCGAAACAGAATATAAGCTAATTTTAGAAATCTTAGCATAGTAAACGTTATGTCACTTGTGTAATGTACAAACTGGATACGAGCCGAAAAACAGGTCGCGCGGGGGCCCGGACAATTCTTACGCGGTCTTGGGAATTCCCGCAGTTTTGAACGTTATACAAATGACATAAAAAACAAAAAAAACAAACGCTACAATTGCACCTGTTTTTTTATGTACCTTTTCTTGTTATAGCCTTTTCCTTTTGATTTAATTATGGAATATATTTTTGTGGACAGAAGTATCCTATTTTATTGCCGTGTTATATTATATTGAATCCTTATAGATTAGATATAGTATTCTGGTTACGGCGCATTACCGGCTTACAACCTTATCAGTTATATTGACCGCGCAGGGCGCTGTAGGCATATATTCGCATGAATCAATTTTGATACAAATAAAGTCAACTCAAGCGCAATTCCCTAGTAATTTCATGTTTTAGCAAGATTTTTTTGTCAACAGCTATCAATCGCCATGTGCAACAGTCGAATACGCTTACTCAATGTAGAAGAGCAACGGGAGATGTTCAATGCCGAGTTGCGTCGTCCATCCTTCCTCCGAGCGCAGTTTAAATGCAGCATATGTCTCAATACAGACTTTTCCAGTCTCGAGGCACTGCTTGTCCACGTTAACAAGCACAATAAGGAGGTATGTGACGCTTAAACGTGCCTGTTTTTTATATAATAACATACCATCGAGTATATAACCAGAAATAGAGACGAAATGTCATTTAATTTGTTTGAAAACTATTCTGCCAAATCATTACAGTGGCAACTGCGCTCCGATTGGTCAGCCCGAATTCGAAACAATTGACGGGTGTCCTCAATTGTTTCACTTCAAATCATCCAGTTTAACTTGAGCCTTGCTATAACGGATTTACGTAATTAGATAGTTTTTCCCACACTACTGAATGGAACAGCCCCCATAAAATCAAATTAAATCAAATAATTTTATTTGTCATCATGGGTACAATAAAGATGATAACATTTATTTTATGCTTGCCATGAGGTACCATCGAGGCATACGAATTATACTATTATTATTAATTATACTTGTCCAATACTTCCAAATAATAATAATAAGTTTTAAAATAAATACAATAATAATAAAATAACAATAATAATAATCATTAAATAGTCATAAATCACTGATTACAGGCTTCCACCTTCACAGGACAGTGAAAATCCAAGTCTTAAAATCTACAACAGTTAGGACATCAAAACAAAAGTAATTTAATTAAGATAATAATCAATGTAATATAATTAATGTAACGTCTCAATAATAAATAATTAATGTGAAATTAATTAACAAAACTCCTTTAACGTATAAAATGATTTTTCAATTAAATGCTCATATAATGTGCGTTTAAATTCCGCGAAATTTTCATTCTGCCTTAACTGTAATGGAAATTTATTATAGATTTTTGGTGCCATTGCAATTATACTCTTCTCAAATAGTAACTTTTTACAATTTATTTGGCGTAGTTGGTTAGGACGTCGTGCTCTTGTAACTACAGGAAAAAGTTGAGGGTGTCGCCGTATAAATAAGGCTGTTTCATAGATATACAATGAAGGCAAGGTCAAAATTTATAAGATACCATATCTGAGTGTTGCAGCTACATAGCTGTGGTAAACTACAAGTAAAGCGTTTTTGTTTACCACCTTAGACAATTTAAAGATATTATGTTATTATAATAAATACGGATTGTTTTTGGAATATACGGAGACAGTCGGTTACGTCGATACGGTCAGTTGTTGGCACTGTATTATTTCTAATTTGTGATTACAGCGCAAAAGAGAGTTGATATGTAAAAGTGATATAAGGCCCATTTACCTGATGAGTTTCCAGGGATGGATGGCCCTTATTTCGTCTCTATTTCTGGTTATAATACTGTCTGACGACGCCTGAATCCAACGCCTGATAAAGAGCAATAAACCTTGGTAAAAATGTAATAGCTGCCATCTGTTGGCCTTTTCGAATATTATTACAATCGCATCGCGGGTTTACTTGGTATCATCTAATTGATCAGCGTCATGAATCAAATTAAGCACACGAATAAGCGGAATTGCGAGTGCGATTTCTGAGATTGGGTATCTGTACTTAGTATAGTACACTCCCGGACACTTAATTCGAGCCACCTCGCATCAGTATTAAATGCCCTAAGCTTAAACAACGATCGATTGATCAAGAACTATCCTACGCAATTTTGAAACTAGTAGATTAAAAGTCTTTTCCATAAGTCCTTGTTGGAAATTTGGACTTGCAAAACCGAGGGAAACCTTTTTCTTCGATGATAACACTATTTTTGTATTCTAGCCCTTTAAGGCAAAAATGCGAGGTGGCTCGAATTATGTGTCCGGAAGTATATTATATTATGTGTGTTTATACTATAGTCTGTCTTTTTTGAAGACAGAGTTAAATGACATTTGTAGAGTTGTCAGTTTTGATAAAATTTTAAATAGTTATGTATTTGTTGTCGATACTTTTATCGATAGATTGTGAAAGAAGATAAAATTTTGGCAAAAATGACTGAATTGTGAATGTTACGACGTTCTAACGATTACTAATTGCGTTATTGCCTTCTTTATTCTAATTACTGTGTTCCGGTTTTGAAGGGTAAGTAAGGGTGCTGGTGAAATTACAGGCACATAGGACTTGTCAACTTATGTCTCAGGGTGACGGGCGCAGTGGCAGTGCCCCTCAGAACTTTGCGATTTAAAGCTCTAAGTGGCACTGCAACCGTTATGAATAGACGTGTAGCTTATCATCAGACACACGACTTGTTCGTACCGTCTCTTGATATTATATAAAAAAAAGTAATGTAAATATTTTCGAGCATATTTAAGAAAATTATATTTAAATCTTATCAATGTAATTTGATTGTTGTCTGTTTTGTTGTCCATATAAATAAATAAAATTACGAGTACTATATTTCTTAGTATAAGATTGGGTATAGTGTTGCATTATCTTTTTTTTTAATATAAAATGTAAGGGCGCATTTGACCTCTATCTCACCTGATGGAAAGTGACGATGAGGCCGACGATGGAGCATGCACACCTAAATAATGCCTATTCACTCTCGCCTTGAAAAGGTCCAAGTTGTAACGTTCAGGGAACAAGTCTGCAGGTAGGGAATTCCACTCCATAGCCGATCGCCATCTAAATGTGGAAGCGTAACGCTTCGTGCGAATCTTTGGAATATCCACAACATGGAGGTGAAACCCAAGGCTACGCCTAGTCCCCCGGTGATGGAAAGGTGAAGGCCGAATCAAATCGTGTAATCCCATCGCACACTTTCCGTGATATATCCTGTAATGAGTTAGTTAGCAAGTAGGTCTTGAAAGACCTATTTGAGCTCAGTCAGCTCAGTATGATACGGTTGTGTCATTATTTGGTGCAAATTCTCTAAAGTCCTAGAAAAATGCCTTTTTGTGCTGTTTTGGAGTGCAAAAATGATAGCTGCACCAAAAACATTACCCGTAGTGATATTTCATGTCATCGGAAAGTCTTATTAATAAATTTTCAATTTTCTGTTTGCTGAAACGAAACTAAAGTTTATGCCTTTACAATATGGTCACTTCTTTTTTGGAGAACTAAATTAATAACTCCAGTTCGTCGTCGTTCAGCAATTAACCGCTAGATGGGAGCACATTGATTGAAATTTAAATATAATATCAAAACGTCGTAACTTGCAATAATAGGTGTTGATGGTTTTGAACTTTCAACGATATGCCAACAGGGTAAAATTTAAATTATATTATTTAATCCAGAATTAGTTTTTTTTTTAATTTGAAACTACGACCAATTGAATGTCAAGATTTTGTAGTGTTTCAAATTGAGAATGCGTGAGTTTTGGCGACAACGGTTCTGTTATTGATCGAGGCTTAAGGCACTTCCATTGCTTTTTTCTTCCGTGTTTAGGGTAGTCTGCATAAAACAGGTTTGTTACAACTTTTACTACTTTCAGCAAACATTGGAGTGCGCGTGTGAAATATGCAAGCGGCGTTTCCGTACAGAAGAAGAATTGACCAAGCACTCAGCCCAGATGCATTGGTATGAGTACGAGTGCAACACCTGCGGCAAAAAATACAGTACAACGTGAGTACATCGATAATTATAAAAATATATGACGAGGGATGCTCCAGTGGCCATTTACTGAGAAACTATCTTCCGTAATTGCGGCGATTTACAAATGAAAATGTTACTCAAAGAAACAAAAGTCAGTTTAACTTTCAAGTTTTTATTGAATGTCACGATGCTTTATTACCATGATTATAAATAGAGCTCCTTGTGAAAGAGTTCGTCCAGGCAAGTACTGCCACCTTACCTATTTCCGGTGCCAAGCAGTAATGTCACCATTACTGTGTTCCGGTTTTGAAGCGTAAGGGTGCTGGTGAAATTACAGGCACACGGGACTTGTCAACTTAAGTCTCAGGGTGACGGGCGCAGTGGTAGTGCCCCGCAGATCTTTGCAATTTAAAGCTCTGAGTGGCACTGTAACTGTTATGGACGGGCATATAGCTTACCATTAGGCGCACGACTTGTTAGTCCCGTCATTTAATATTAGAAAATAACCTCTACCATAACCTTTCCAAAAACAATCTTATTTCAAATGTAAGCTTAAAGCTTATTATAATATTACTCATATTCGCACCATGAATAACTTATCAGCCAAGTAATATATTATTGCTAAAGTGATTGAAAGAACGAATGATTTCCCAATATTGTCTATTCCTTACTAAAAATAGGAAAGAAGTAACGCTATCTGAACTATATAATGCCATCTCTTTCTTTTTTTATCTTTTTTTGAATCGTCTTATCGTACTATATTGTTTAAATATTTAATGTTATTTACATTCAGAGAATTTTAACCGTTAAATAAAGAAAAGTATGAATATAATAAAATCTATTAAAATTACGTTGTTTTCAATTATTTTTCCGCATTTTCATGAAGAAAAATAAATAAAACACGCTGAGTCTTGATAGTTACGTTGTGATTTCGGAATTATAGTGTAGTGTCAACTGTTAGTGTCGCCAAGGAGCATATGGATGTCGCTGTTATAATTTTACGAAATGAACATAGCGTATTTTTATTTACTATTCATTAAATAAAAAAATAAACAAAATATTGAAGAGATTTATCTAAATAAATAAGTTCAACATAACTTTTAATCATTACAAATCAATACTTAGACCATAAATTCGAATATATTGTTTCCACAGCGTCCGAGTAACTATTTTAAGATTGCTAAATTTGATATAATATGACCAATATTATATTAATGTTAAAGTCGCGTCATAGTAGGAACTGAGCGAATGAATAGTCCAAAGCTGGCAATAAAAAGTCATAGTTTTAACATTATAATAAGCTTACTTTGAGCGCGTCATGGTACGAAAAGTCAATGTAAGGTTAAAGTAATATTGTTTTAAGAGGTTGTGGTAGGCCCCCGTACAGAGTACTACAAAACCGATATCAAGTCATTCATTGCCTAGTTTGCCACCCTTAGAGCTGGAGTATTTTCTTCAAATTTAAATGGGACCACATCTGAGGTACCCTCTTTCCAATAAAAAAATAATCATCAAAATCGGTTCACAAATACCGGAGTCATCGTGTAACATACATGAAAAAAAGGCAGTCGAATTGAATTTAAACAATCTCAGTACGGAGTATAAAAAAACTGACCTCAAAAGTACGTGAAATTACATCTATTTGCCAAGTTTTATTAAAATCGGTTACCGGAAAGTGCGCAAACCCAGATTCATTCCCTAGTTCGCCACTGCACGGAACTTACACAGGAGATAATAAAAATCGGTTCTCACTACTCAAAGTATATTGATAGAGAAAAACGCCTTAATTGGAGAATAGCAAAATCAACCATTAAAATAATTGCTCCAAAATAAAATTTAGGCGCTATTTATAAAAATGAATCTTCATGCGTGAACAGCCACCATTAGAGGTGGATGATTTTCTTTAAAACTAAATGGGGTGGTCCCATGGAGGTACCCTCTTTCCAATAAAAAATAATCATGAAAATCGGTTCACAAATACCGGAGTTATCGCGTAACATAAATAAAAAAAGTACAGTCGAATTGAGAACTTCCTTCTTTTTTTGAAGTCGGTTAAAAGAAGAATAATTATTTTTTGGGAAATTGCTCCATTACTTTGTTATTAATAATTAGAATAGTCAATTTAATGCGTGTATGGTGGTAGTACAGCTGTATGGTTTTTAGAACTGTGATTATGCATTATATTACGCTAATAACTATGATAATTTATAATTTTCAGCTGCGACCTGGTAAACTGTTTTGTTCAACATGTTGAAAATGGGAAATTGGTACTTAATGACGCTTTCACTTCGTTGCCACTCACTAAAGAGGCTATGTATCGTACTATGGATTACTATACAGGTTAGTTATTTGTATATAAAGAAATTTGGAAACGGGATTACGAAGACGGAGAAAGAGTAAAAAAGGTATCTGGCGAGGACCTATGAGATGTCAATAAACAGTTGTAGCGTGGCCAGCGGACGTAGAGGACGGTGATAAACAAAGTCACGATAAAAAATCACGATAGTGCGTTTCAGGGTACAACTAATCCCATCTAGCGTTGGCGCGATGGTACCAATGGCATGTTGAAGTTATAGTTGTTACACAGTTAGTATAAACACACATAATACGAGGGTGGATTGAAAAGTTCGCGGCCTCACATATAAGTAATTATTATATTTTTTTCATACTGCCCTCAATTAATTCACGCGCGGCCGTCGCACGACTGTCGCGCTGCTGAAGTGCGACCAAATTTTTAGTGATGTTTTATCTTTCGACTCAGTTACACGATGGATTCTGGCGAAGAAACATTACTTTTACGTATTTTGTTAAAACTGAGGAAAGAAAAATTAAAAAGAATACCAGAACGTATTAGAATCCGTTCGTTACCCTTATTTTGTTAAAATAATCAAAAGAATACTACAAGGTTCGGCAATATAGTTAGGGGGGGGGGGGGTCAGAGTTCTTGGGGCGCACACTTCACGTACAGGTATTAAAAATGAATCACCTGCTATGTTTTTTTCATTTGTTTGATATCTCATATTGCAGGGTGTTGTTTTGCATTCTCTATAAATTCTTCAACTCGATTATCGTCCATCGTGGTTAATTTGAAAAATTAACATGTACAACATGTACACCTCACCAACCGTGACTGCAACCGAACGTGACTGCAGCACGACTGTCGCGCGGCCGCCGCGCGGTTGCGGCGCTTATTTGAACGTGCCCTAAGTGCAGCGTGTAGCATTTAAAAAAATAGCACAAGTTCAAATTAATTTGTGTTCAGTAATTGGCTGAATATTGGGTCGAGGATGATTCAAATGAAACAAGTTCGGCTATTTATTCCATAAGCGTGACCAATATTCATCGATAGAATATTTATCGACTACAATCACTAGTTGCTCTCAAGCAGACAACACTTTTGCCCAATGTTTTTTTTGCGATCTATAATATAACACACAGCAGTAACACAACGTACGAAGACCACATACGCAAATATTTAAGCAGTTTATTTTATTTTGCGACACACACATCCGTCACTCAGGTCAGTCAATTACGGCTGTGGCATAAACTAAATGAGGTCCTTCTGAGTACGCCACAACCGCACATATGTCAGTACAACATTTGTAGTCGTTATATTATATAGATCCAAATAAACGTTTATCTATCTATCTATATTTGTTTTCTTATTGTTTGGTTTTGTCTTATTTTATATTTGTTAATTACGTCTTTTTTTTTTTGTATCTATGTGTTGTGGCGTTGCAATAAATATGTCTATTCTATGTTAACTGTCATTTTACTCCGTCTTCAAAAAAGGACGGACTATAGAGCAATTTCAAAAGATGTAATTCAAATCGCCAACTTCACCCCACTCGCACAAATTCCAACACCTATAATGAATCTAGCAAGGTGAGACGGGAGTACAAAAAGTAGAGTGAATGTTAATTATGACAATTGTGACAGGTCTCCTGGAAACTTATGTCAAATGTGACGATTGCAACATTGGCTTTGAAAAATTCCATCAACTGACAGCGCATCTTAATCAGCATTTAACTGTAAGTCTTTTTTTCTGTCAAAAAATTTAAAAATTGTATAGGAATGATTCATTAACGTAAACTTTGTTAATTTTAATAGAAATTGCTGGAAAATATAATTCTAGTTTTTTTTATCATAGCCCCGCACTAAAGAAAACCCTGTGTCGCGGGTGCCACGGAAACACACTTAGGCCCAAACTCACGAGAGAAATAGATGCAGGCCATATAAATATGTCTTCCGGCCCGGGATACGAAGCCGGGACAGTCCGGCGTGGTAACCGTTCAGCCATGGAGGCAGTTCAATATGAATAAACGATACTGCGTTCGACAAGACGTGTGTTGTCGTCATTTGACAGCTTTCATTGTAGCAATGAATTGGGTTCTCTTCTTCTTCTTTTAAATGTTATGGCCCCATCGTAATAATCGATAATTTCGCCCATAATCGAGGGAATGTCCGTAAAGAATAGTCAAAAGTCAGTTAATAATATATCAAAAACACAAATGGTAATCCAGAGACAAGAATCAAACGGAACAAGGATTAAAAAATGTCTATGACGTTGACGTGTCGACAGTGTCATTAAGCGACATTTAAATGGTTTAACAGCTTGGGACTTAGTCTTTTAGCCAATCATAGGGCGGGTGCCGTCCGCAACAAGTACCTGGCTTAAATATGATTCATACTATAGCCCTTTGAAAGGTCGTAAATAAAAAGAGCCCAATTTTTTTCAGCCACAAAATGCCGAACAAATATTCGAATGCGACATATGCCACTTGAAGTTCACCAAGCGCAACAAATTGTCCACCCATATGAAGCAATGGCACCTGTATACGTACATTTGCAACTTGTGTAATGTGATTTTTATGAATCGGTAAGTTTCGTATTTTTAACGGCCTTCAAAGTACAAAGTACTAAAGTAACCGACTTCAAAAGTTTGTGAAATTACATCTATTTACCAAGTTTTATTGAACTCGATTACCGGAAAGTGCACGAAACCGGATTCATCTTCTAGTTTACTACCCACTTGTAGGGAGAAGGATTCCTTCAAATTTAAATGGGACCAATATTGAGGTACACTCTTTCCAACAAAAATAATCATCAAAATCGGTTCACAAACCAGAGTTCCCGCATAACATAAATACAAAAAAATATATACATCGATTTGGGAACCTCCTCCTTTTTTGAAGTCGGTTAAAAAGGAGGATGTTTTCGATTCGACTATTTTGTGTGTGAAGTCGTTATCCGAGACTACGACTGCATGAAATTGATACTTAATATTAAGAGGGAGCAGAGGAAAAATTCTTCGATTTGATTTTAGGGGTATATCCACTTTAAAGTTAAAAATATAATATTGTATGAGTAACTACATGATATATTCAAGCATAGACACTAATCAGAAATATAAAACAATAAAATTTCCTCGATAAATAAAAATCACGAAATGACCTCTAATTTTCAAATTTTTTCGATTCAACCTCGAAATGCTACAGGTTATTAGGACAAAAATTAGATAATTAATTATATTTATGCATGATCGAGAACTGTCACTACGGATTTTTTTTAATCCCTTTAGTTTTAGAGTTATTCCGCTAAAACGAATTTGGTACTTTTAATGCGCAAAATTCAACATCTCCTGTCGCATGTCACGCGAACTTCAGGCATATATTTGTCTCACAAATGTGGGCGAAGCCAACGTCAAAACTTTTTTGGCATGCTCCCTCTTAATAATTAATAATGGTTCATTACGCCTTCACGCACATACTGCAAACATGCAATGAACCTGTTAGCAGCCTTAGGATGGCAAATTAGGGAACGAATCCCGTGACACGTACATGTAATTCCACAAACTTTTCAGGTCGGATTTTTTTACATATTGTACCTTCGATAATAAAGTGACCAAACCCGAAAAGTAATTTTTGAAAAACTGATAAAGTCGTCATCATCGTCCACTGCTGAACGTAGGCCTCCCCCAATGATGAAGTAGATACCTCTTGTTAACACTACGCCAACATTATTTTTTGGTCATTTTCTGTTATTTTTGTAAACGGCCATATTTATTTATTAATAGTATGCTCCCCGAATTTTGTGAAAAAAAAAGGAAACAAAAACTAATTACTTATGACACCCGTCAATTGTTTCGGATTCGGGCTGGCCAATCAGAGCGCAGTTGTCACCGTAATGATTTGGCAGAATAGTTTTCAAATAAATGACATTTCTGATAAAATTATATTTGATACAATTATAACATTTTTTAAATAAGTGTCGGCAGCGGCGGTGTTTCGGCCGCGCGAGCGCGACCCTAACACGAGTTTGTATATCGGTGTTTGTTTTTACAAAAACCGTAACAAAGGCGCTTTATAAGTTTCCGGAACTGGCCACTTACATAAACTATATTTAAAAAGTAATTACATTTGAAAATGGAACTCTTTGACTGTAGAAGACAGTTTGTTTCATCTGACTGTCACTTATTTTTACATTGTGGCGTCATTTTAAAAATTGGTTGTCTACATCACCATGGATTTAACGCGTGAAAATTTTCGTAGTATGATTTTCTACAACTGTAAGTGTAATTGAACAGCTCAGCGGAGCTTCCCTCGGCTTCAAACTGCTTTTGGCGATGAAGCACTATGCAAGACGACTATTTATAGCTGGTTTGCAGAATTCAAACGCGGTCGTATGAATCTCAGTGACGAATTTCGTGGTGGTTGCCCGTCCACTGGTGTGAACAACAAAAACATCGATGCTGTGCGCCGTATGATCATGCATAGGCATGAGTCAAATGCAATGAATACTACACAAACATTTGGGTGTGAAAAAACTGTGCTCTCGGTGGATCCCACATAATTTGACTGAGGTTCAAAACACGGATCGCGTCAATTGGTGCAATGCCATGCGCTTACCAGATTCAACGAAGGGGCATCAAATTTGGTGTGGGGCATAGTAACAGGTGACGAAATATGGATTTATAGTTACGATCCCAAAACAAAGCAGCAATCGGGACTATGGGTCTTTCGAGATGAGCCGAAACCAACCAAAGTGGCGCGCGTGCCTCTAAGCGGATGATTGCTTCTATTTTTAATAAAACGACACGTGGCTACTGTTGCTTTGGAGAATCGTTGTACCGTGAATAGTGATTGGTACACGACCATTTATTTGCCGGAAGTTATTGACAAACTCCGCAAAAATAACCGTAAACGCCGTATCATCTTGCACTACGATAATGCCAGTTTTCACATGGCCAGACAGACAAATGAATTTTTGAAAGTGAACAACGTTGACCTTATGAGCCATCCCGTGTAGTCCCGACCTGGCACCTTGTGACTTTTATTTATTTCCAAAAATTAAGAACCAGTTACGCGGTCAACGATTTTCATCACCTGAAGAGGCTATCGAAGAATATGAAAAATATGTTTTAGAGATTGTCACGGAGGATAAATGTTTTCAAAATTAGTTCATTCGTATGAAAAAGTGCATTAACGCTAACGGAGAATATTTTGAGAAACAATAAATTTATTTCTGACCTTATATAGTATTTTTTTCTTATTAATTCCGGAAACTTATAGTGTGCCTCACGTATACAAATACTTTTTTTCAAAGCAAAAAATAAAATAACGTATTTTCTATAGTAATCAAATTTTTATCAGTTCGATCAGGCGCTCCGATTGTACGCACGCGCACGCTTCCATATTGTGTGTGCGTAGTGAAACTGGCGACGTCAGAAATTGACAAATTATTTTTTTAAATAAAACATCTTTAAATATAAAGGCACTATCTAACTTTTGTCGCCTATCTATGTCACCACTGCTGAGGCTGGACGGCACGCTGGTCTACATTGCAGAAGACAAGGCAAATCTTTTTGTCTGAATCTAATCTTACCTCAGGCTGGCTGCACTATGGCGCAAATTCGCTTACGCCAAAAAGAGGTACTTAGAACTCTGTGTAATCTAGACGTGAATAAAGCTAGCAGGCCAGATGGAATCCCAGTACTAGTCTTACGTAACTGTGCGCCTGAGTTGTCTCCTGGTCTCACACGCCTACGCCTGTACCGCCTCTCACTTACTGAGACTGGTGTAGTTCCCAGGTCGTGGAAGCTTGCAAACGTGCAACTAGACCGCTGTTAGACGCGCTAGCTGCTCACGAGACGGACGCTCTGGACACTTGCAACCGGGGCAGACAAACATGTCCGTCTCCACCACAAACCTCAGCGAGTCCATACCCAAGTAAAGTAAAGGCGTATGATTGGCGGAGGACTTGGTCCGACCGCCCGCTGTACCCTGGTCTTGCCGTAGAGCCCGTAGTCTCTCCGGAAAACCCTATCTCTCGGCTCAGTAGATAGGGACACACACACCGGGACAGTTGCTTCAGCTGTAACAAGCACAAATCCGGTCGTGCATGGAGTACTGCTGCCACCTTTAGGATGGTTCTGCTAGATATCAACTGGCCACCTTGGATTCAATTGATAACCGTGCCAAGAAGCTTATAGGTGACTCGGAATTAGTGGAGGCGAAGCTCCAGAGCCTTCAACACCGCCGTAAAGTTGCCAGCTTATCTGAATTTTACAGGATACATCATGGAGAGTGTGCGATGGAATTATACGATTTAATTCCGCCTTCCCCTTTCCATCTTTCCACCGGGGAACTAGGCGTAGACTTGGGTTCCATCTGTATGTTGTGGATAATCCAAAGATTCGCACGAAGCGTTACGGTTCCACATTTATATGGCGAACGGCTTTGGGTTGAAATTCCCTGCCTGCAGACTTGTTCCCTGAACGTTATACCAATTTATAACCTTTTCACGGCGAAAGTGAATAGGCATTCATCCATCGTCGACTTCATCGTCACTTTCCACCAGGTGAGATGGAGGTCAAATGAAAAACTTACATTTTATAAAAAAAAAGTTATCTTAGAAAAGTCATTTTCTGGCGTCGCCATTTTCACATACACAATACGGAAGCGTGCGCGTGAGTACGATCGGAGCGCCTGATCGAACTGAACGACGCGCCAATTGCATTTGTCGGCGTTGGCGGCGCGAGGAAAAAGTTCGGCGGCGGCGGCGCGCCGGCGCGACGCTCATGTTTATATCAGAGTGGTTTTCCATTTTTTTTTTGTTAGGCGTGTATTATCGAGGGGGGTAATGATATCTCAGTAAAATCAGGGTTATCTTAATTACTTCTCTTATTATTCTTACGAGTAATTTAACAATAATTGCCTCCGTGGCCGAACGGTTACCATGCCGGACTGCCACGCAGAAGTTCCAGGTTTGATTCCCGGGCCGGGAGAAATATGTGTATGGCCTACATTTATTTCTCTCGTGAGTTTGGGTGTAATTTGTGGTTGTCTATGTGTGTGTCCATGGCACCCGCGACACAGGGTTTCCCCAATGCGGGGCTATGTTGAGTATGCGTTTTCAAAGTCAAAGTCAAAGATTATTTATTCCATAGGTAAAATAAATTTACACTTGAAAACGGCACACTTAAGCTACTGCTCGTTCACTACGCTGACCTCCCTGAGAAGAACGAGCAAGAAACTCTAGGGATTGCTCTTTTCAAATAAACTTAAATGCTATGGAATACACTTTGAATCAAATTTGTGTGGATTCTGGAGCCATGTCGTCTTTCCATACATCTTTATCTAACACGTAGTCTTCAATTTTGTAATATGATTTTTCGATCAAAATGTTTTTAATGTAGTTTTTAAACTTAGGAAATGATAAACTTAATTACTATTTAAAACGTTATTTTAAACGGTATTTTAAACGTTATTACTATTATTATTATTATTATTTCACAATCACTAACTGAAGGAAACAATAAAGGATGGCTATTATTAATTAAGATTCGAAATAACGTTCACCAAACACGTGAGTGACAACTGCTCAAGATGGCCCCAGTGCTCGGTGTTTTTTCTACTCACGGAAGAAAGAAACGATGGAAGTGCCGTATGCCTCGATTAGTATCAGAACCGGTGTCGCCAAAACTCACACATTCTTAATTACAAACAGTACAAAAACTTGATAATGATTGGTCGTAGTTTCAAATTTCAAAAGAAATAACAAATTCTGGATTGTTAATATACTTTAAACTTTACCCTGTTGGCATATCGTTGAAAGTTCAATACAGTGTGTTAGGGCACGCACTGTACAAACTTTAAGGGGGTGTTTAGTATTCAATATTATGTGAAATGTATATGTGGCCTAATTCGGTTATACTTTTTGCAATCAGTTCCAACTTTATAGTTGGGAAATAAGTAGTTTTTTCTTTTCTTTTTATATATAATTAAGTTTGTTTGATAGTTGAATGGTGTTTGCATACATAACATAATATTATCAATTAATTATAAATAAATTATAAATAAATTAACAATAGGTATAGATATAGTTAAGCATCACACATTTTGTCGCATCATAAATTCTTTGTACGCATATTGCGAATTTAAATAAGTCAATGTTTTTGTAGTATTAGTTTAGTGCGCCTGTGACGCACTCCCTGGGCTCCGCATAATACCAGCGACGTGGCTGTTCTCAGCCACGGCACATGCTGAGCGGTGCCCATTCAGTATCAGTAATTTTAGTTTTTAAATTATTTTTATGTACATATAATTTAAAGGTACTGAATAAATGTTTCTTTCTTTCTTTCTTTCTTTCTAAAAACACTAATACATGTGGGGTCAAAACTCAACTCCGTTGTCGTGTTTTCAAGAACAGCTGAAATACTTTAAAATTCATACATAAAAACAGTACCTTAATTTGGTTATTTTAGGATTAAATTACAAAAACTTAGTTTTTTTGGCAGTTTTTTTTGGTAAAAATTTACATTCATTATTTTTATTAGGTAATCCCTCACTTTTTTATGTACATGACAGATATTTTATTCAATTGCCGCTAATCTTAGCTTTCCGAAAAAATATTTTTTATGTTCGTACTGCTTTTACTTCTCATAATATGATAATTTTAGAACAAACGTTTAGCAAACTAAGTATAAAAAATCAAAATGGCTGCCATTCCTAGGGAGTCGAGTTTTGACCCCACATGTATTAGTGTTTTTCACATAATATTGAATACTAAACACCCCCTTAAAGTTCGTACAGTGCGTGCCCTAACACACTGTATAATGAATACCTATTATTATTGCAAGAATGTAAAATACCACCATGGGAAATATGTTTGGTGCAGCTATCATTTTCTCACTTCTAAAACGGCACAATAAGGCCTTTTTCTAGGATTTTAGAGAATTTGCACGAAAGATTGACACAACCGTACCATACAAAGCGAAAATGACGGACTGAACTCACATAGGTCTTTCGAGACCTGTAGTTGGCACGTGTCAGACGCTAACCAACCACTTCTACTGTATTTATCATTCTGTGGTTCTACTGTAGGTGGTAGGTAGTGCTAGAATCGTTTTAATGACAACCATCGAGTAGATATGACACACATATTTTAAGTTTATTTCAGTACATATTTTCAATAATGTTTTATTTATTTACGTGTTCCCCCTACAGGAAACAAGCTGTCTATCATAAGGTGCATAACCTATGTGGACTAGACAAGAGCAACGAATGGTTTACTTGCAAATTTTGCGGTAAGAAAGTCAAGTGAGTTTAAGTTTTTGTAATAATAATAATGTAATTATTTATTTAGACAATATACATTTTTTATGAGTTCTAATAGTATATTTTTTATATAGGGACTAAAACGAGCCAATATATACCTGAGGTGGTTAGAACCTGAGCTTCAACGTGGATGTTTATTACTCCGAATGTTTATATTTGCTTTTAGTCTCGAGGTGAAAACTTTACTTTTCACTTCGGTTCCGACAAAAAAAAATTATCGTTTTCGCTCTACAACAGAATTAGTAGTAGAAGTTTTCGCGTTATTTTTTTTTTCAACCAGTCTGAGATACAACAAACGCACTAACGCGTGGAAATAATATGGCGCCACCGTCTATGCGGAAAAGGCGCGGAACTATAACCGAGCGTACTACTGGCTATTTCAGTTTGTTCACTCGAAGTAAATTAAAAAATTAGGTACTTTTTACTCTCTAGGGTATAAAGGATGCTCTTTACTGCCTGTTACGGACGGCCGTACGCGACTGGCCGGTCAGAGCAATAATGAGCAATTCAAGAGCTCTGATTGGCTGAGTGGCGTCCGCGTCGAATTAATAGGACATATAAATGAAAATTATTGTCATTGTCTCAGTCGTAATTAATTTATGATTATGTTCAGTCGCGTTCGATATCCTTGTTCGATAAGTCAGATTGGACACTGCCGCTACGTAAGTGTTCGTCCACAGTAAATGCGCGTAACCAGGGACTGTGGTGGGCGCGACGGCGCGGGCGTACGAGCGGCCACAGTGACGTGCGAGCTGTTGTACCGCTGAGACGTATTTCAGGTGTTATCAATCATGGACGAGGATTTGGTATTTTTACTAGATACTCCTATTCTGAGACGGGAGGTGTTGAACACAAGAGATGTTGTGCACGAAATAAATAAAAACCTAGAAATGAGTGGTAATTTTTTTAATGTGTATGAAGAATTGAAATTATACCCTATAAAATTCTTTAAGTACACTCGAATGCCCGTGGCAGTATTTAACTACGTATTGAATAAAATATCACTTAAAATCACCAGAGAAGATACAAACTTTCGCAACTTTGCGCAATACGAGCGACAAAAATGAACTAGGCTCGTAGTGCGGCCATAACGCGCGGATAGGAACGTTTGAAAACTACGCGTGCTATCTCGCTCGAGCCGTAGTCACTACACTATGGACGTAAACGGCGGTTTCATATCGCACTACTAATACCATAGTGTATTAACTAAAAAATAATATTTTCTAAGAATCGACGAAAAAAGAGTTACTCGCTTCCTGTGAATGATAATTAAAATGTATGTATAGGTTGTATTAAAATGTATGTATGTACAGACAATTTCCTACTTGCCAAATATGTTTAAAAATAAAAGAGAAAAAATAATTTCATATTTTTGAATAAGGACTATTTTAGCCAGAACTAGCTCACATAAAGCGTGTCTCATTTTGAGTTAAGTAGATTGTTGTTTTTTACAAATTCTAACTGCGGTTTTATTGACATGTAGAGAATCAATTTTTACGTTCAGTAACGGTATAATCTTGAATTTAACATATTTTGAGTTATAAAACTATTGTGATATGTTTGATACTTAGCGCCCGTCGTCGCAACCGCACTAGGCTGGCAGTGTGGACGCACACTGAGGCTATCCGCACTTTTAGAGCATGAGAAGTGCTTTCGTGCACACCTTATCCAAATTGTAACTATCGCGAAAACAACTCGATGATTACAATTAATTTCAGGCTGAATAGTGGAGTGCCGTCACACATGAAGCCAAAGCACTACGATAAATACCATAACAAGCATTGCAACGAATGCGGCGATTCTTTCTCATCTACATTCAAGCTTTACCGACACCAGCTTGGCGTCCATGAGTACTTTGTAAGTGCCATTAAAATATCTATAATAAGTGTGGAATAATTATTATTGGGTGATATTTCGTTTATTGTTCCTACTCGTTCTATGAGACACTATCACCATATTGGAGTTCCCTTAGCGAGGACTAACTATAGACAAAATAGTTTTCTATGTAGAACTAGCAAGAACTTGGTTAGTGTGCTGAACAATCATGACCTGGATCTTGATATATTCAATTGTAATGTTGATGCGCTAAAGCGTAAACTCACGGACATTCTATTTATATTAGCGCAGGTATTGGGTTGTTATATTTATGTAAGTGCATGATTGTTAAGAAATGCTGTTCATTGTTCGTTTGGTTAATGCTCGTGTATGATTTGTCTGAAGCTATAGGTGGAAACCTGGAATTGGCTTTATGTTTATGTTCCTGTTTTTATTAAATGTAAGAAGCTGTTGGTTTTCCATGAATAAATAAATAAGTAAGTGAGTAAATGAGTGAGTGAGTGAATGAGTAAATAAGTAAATAATATTCCACCACCTATACGGAACGAGGCATACAAGCTCAAATTCAAAACACTGTACTGGCGACACCTACTCTCATTTCGAAAATCTGTGTATAGTCTGTTCCAATCCGTTTCAAACGAAATGTAAACAAAACGGTTTGGTTGAACTTCTAAAGCAATCACTCAATAAATCGAATAAGCGTGTAACACTCACGTATATTTCCAATAATATTCATTTGAATATCATCGTAAAATCGTATTTGAAAAATGGTAGTCAAAGAGTGAGGTTATTTTTTAATTAAAGATGTATGAATAGTGTATGGTTGCATAGTGCTGTACGGAAAAAAAATCAGTTCATTCAATTAAAGTTTTTGTAATCGATTAGTAAATCGATAAAATTTCACGGAATAATTTCAATCGCAATCGAACGACTATCTAAGTGTAAGGATGTGAAGGAGGATTTAAAATTAAGATTTATGAAATTTCAAATATGCTTTTTATAGATTATCTAATGAAAACCGCTAGTATGACTCAATTTAACAAATCGATTCATTCAATTAATTAATTGTTTTGTAGTTGGCAATAAAATTGGCCATCACTAAGCCGTCTATGGTCCGGTCAGTGACTTGTTTGTTTAAAATGGTTTGAAACGAAGTATAGTGTCTTTGTATTCTTTTCCGTGGTCTGTCTACAATCCAATTTTGTTTTTGCTTTAATCTATTCACATTATATGTATACATTATATATATTTAATAATACGTTATACAAAACTAAAACCTATCTACAATCACAATTTACACCTACATCTGTAATTATATTCACATTCGCTCATGCACTTGCATATCTAAAAGGGTATTTTAGATGCATTATTTACACTTTACTGTGTATATTATCTCAATTTATAACTACGCATAGTATTTATATTTTTGCTTTCAAATAACTTAATCTCTCTCGTTGGCCCTGACTGCAAACCAGCGCCTTAGGAAATTTCGGCATATGCTGAGTCAGCGCCGTTTCACAGCTATGACAATCATGTTATGTTTCATAGTTTATATAGTCATAGTTTTTTATTTTCTGTTTTCTCATAATGTTCATCAATATCTTTTTTATTTTTTTTTACAATGTCAAGTGAAGGAACGAACAAGTCGTGCGCTTGATGGTAAGCTATACTTGTCCATATGCCTAAGGTGCTGGTTTTCAGTCAGAACCAATGAGAGGTACTAAATGTAGAAGTTGTTTGTAATAAAAGATCTAATAAACGAGTAGGAGGGAAATTGTTAATTAAAATTATATGTATTGGTCCATAAAATGAAATAAATTTGTCTTTTAAATTGCAATATTATTGCAGAGACTGAATCACCATGAGCTCGGCGATCCCAGATACGTTTGCGTCCACTGCAACGTCTTTTTCGTCGACGAGAAAGCATACCAAAAACACGTAGTGAAGCTCGGACACGACGAAGCTAAGGATATTCCGTGAGTATAAATATCTGTATTTCGTTTCAATTCATTTTAAACAAACAAGTCACTGACCCGACCATTGGCGGTCTAGTGATGGCCAATTGCAATGCCAACTACGAATCGATTAATTAATTGAATGAATCGATTTGTTCAGTTCAGTCATACTAGAATAGAATACCTTTATTTGCCAGAATACAGTAATTACAAAGGTCTTAAGTAAAATTAGGTACATTGTATTCAACCTGCAAGCAGATGGGCAAATATTAATGGGATTCAATGTTTAGTCTCTATAGTTTCTAATTAATGTAATGAATTTGTGAATTCTAAGTATTCTTTATTACTATGGAAGCAATGTGTCAAAAGCCATATTGTCAATTTTAATTTAAAAGTATGGCCTTGTAACAATTTAATTTCGTTTGATAATTTATTGTAAATAATTATACACATGTTGAATCAGTTATTCTTATAAATTACTTTACTAGCGTTACTAGCGGTTTTTCTTACATTGCACTAGGAAAACCCTGTGTCGCGGGTGCCATGGACACACACATAGACAACTACAAATTACACCCAAACTCTCGAGATGAATAAATGTAAGCCATACAAATATTTTTCTTGGTCCGGGAATCGAACCCGGGACCTCTGTGGCAGTCCGGCATGGTAACCGTTCGGCCACGGAGGCAGTTATTAGGTACCTATATAAACATATCGTCGCTTAGCAAACAACATCGATCAAGTAATTTTAAAGTAGCGTGAAAAAACCTATAATGAGCCCGAAACATCGGTTTGTTTGAAAAAACAAATATACGCAATTTAAATCTGGAAAAATAGTTTCATTTCCTATGTGTAATAATCGCGAAAACCTAAGAACTCGATACACAAGATTGTCTAATGTAATAAGTGCTCTATTTATGGACACATAATTGTATATGAGTTGGTTGTAAATTTTTTATTGATATTCATGTTTTATTTGGATTTGAGTAACGCATAAAGTTCAGAAGTAAAAATCGCTATTTTTCGACTTGAGCGGTGTTGTTTGCTAAGCGACGATATTTAAAATTTCCAAAATCTTAATTTTTAATCGTCTTTCAAATCCTTACACTTAGATACTCGTTCGATTGCGATTGAAATAGTCGATTATTAACTGCCTCCGTGGCCGAACGGTTACTATGCCGGACTGCCACGCAGAGGTCCCAGGTTCGATTCCCGGGCCGGGAGAAATATTTGTATGGCCTACATTCATTTCTCTCGTGAGTTTGGGTGTAATTTGTGGTTGTCTATGTGTGTGTCCATGGCACCCGCGACACAGGGTTTCCTAGTGCGGGGCTATGTTGATTGTGAGCGTTATTATTTATAATTATTATACTCTTACTAATCGATTACAAAAATTTCAATTGAATGAACCGAATGTTTTTTGTTTTCGTACAGCACTATGCAACCATAGACAAGTCATAGTTGAAAAACAACTTCACTTCGAGAACGAGTTTTAAAGGAACGAGCTTTGCCGAATAAGACTGAGAAATGCTAAAGTCACGTATTATATTCTTTTCAGTGAATTTAAAACTTTAAAACGCTCCCCTGTAAACTTGGCAATTTCGATATACGATACTTTATGTAGGAGGGGTCGAAATATCCATTTCAAATGGAAAAAGTTAGAGCACAAAATTCTCTTTAAAAATTAGTTAACGTGTTCAACTAATCGGAACTTACCCTAACAAAGGAAAGCTGAAATACCATTAAACAATTTCAATATTCTAAAACTGGGTTAAGATTTTAAATGATATCTCAAAATATTATTTTGTCGCTTAGCCACGTTTTAGTTAGTGGACGTTATGTCTCAGGATGACGGGCGCAGTGGCGGTGCCCCCAGATCTTTATGATTTAAAGCTCTGAGTAACACTGCAACTGTTATGGGCAGGCGTGTCGCTTACCACCAGACGCACGACTTGCTGGTCCCGTCACTTGGTATATAAAAAAAAAAACTAATTTTGTCAAGAATGAATATTATCAAGATAAAATCGTGTATGTCGTAAAAATTATTTTTAACCGCCTTCAATAAAGGAGGAGGTTCTCAATTCGGCTGTATTGTTTTGTGTTTGTGTTGATTTGATGATTATGATGAATTTATCAGTTTTTCAAAAATTACTTTTCGGGTTTGGTCTTACTTACTTTATTGTCGAAGGTACAATATATGTATAATCCGAATTCAAAAGTTGTGGAATTACACCTACATGCCACGGGATTCGTTCCCTTATTTGCCATCCTAAGGCTGCTAACAGGTTCATTGCATGTTTGCAGTATGTGCGTGAAGGCGTAACGAACCATTATTAATTATTAATATTAAGTATCAACTTCATGCAGTCGAAGTCTCGGATAACGACTTCACACACAAAATAGTCGAATCGATAACCTCCTCCATATGACTTCAAAAAAAAAGGAGGATAAACCGATTTTGATGACTCTTTTTTGTTGGAAAGAGTGTACCTCAATATTGGTTCCATTTAAATTTGAAGGAAACATTCAACCTCTAAAGGTGGCAAATTAGGGGATGGATCCGGTTTCGCGCACTTTCCGGTAACCGATTTCAATAAAACTTGGTAAATAAATGTAATCCCACTGTCATTTGTCTCTATGTTTTGTAATTGTGGTCAATAAAAATATTTTTTATGGTATTGTGTTTCAGAAATGGGTGTGCATTATGTAGACAACTTTTCGACAGTGTGGACCAACGAGAGGCTCACATGTGTAAACGACCTTATCAAACTTTCCCAAAAGTCATATACCCGAAACCCTGCTGCTATGTAAGTACTTTATACACCCAAAACAGATAAACGAATTTCGAAAACACGGAAAATCGGTCTTCCGACACTCAAGTATAAGGGCCAAACTAACAATTTGATCATTTTCACTTTTTTGTAGGAAATGCTTCATTTCATTATAATCTATAAGATAGCGTTAAAAAAAAAAACAAACATATTCAAGGAAACCTCGAAATACAAGGAAATCTTGAAAATATACTAGATTGAAAGTTTGGACTCTCCTGTAAAATTGTGATTTTGCGCTTTGGTCCTTATACATAGCGCCTCATTGTCAGGAATTCACATTATCATAGGGAGCAGGATGGCGGAAATCTTGAATTAAGGTCTCACACTATGGTTACAGGCGTGTATTCCAATTATTCGTCTTCAATTCGAAATATTGTGATAGATCATTAGCACAGATACTGGTTTACTTAATTAGTACATAGGGCACACTATAAGTTTCCGGAACTGGCCATTTAGATAAATAATATTTAAAAAGTAATTACAACATTTGAAAATGGAACTCTTTGGCTGTAGAATACAGTTTGTTTCATCTGACTGTCACTTATTTTTACATTGTGGCGTCATTTTAGAAATTGGTTGTCTACATCACCATGGATTTAACGCGTGAAAATTTTCGTAGTATGATTTTCTTCGACTTTAAGTACAATTTAACAGCTCAGCTTAGCTTCCCTCGACTTCAAACTGCTTTTGGCGATGAAGCACCATGCAAGACGACTATTTACAGATTTAAATCCGGAAAAATAGTTTCATTTCCTATGTGTAACAATCGCGAAAACCTAAGAACTCGATATTTACAGCTGGTTTGCAGAATTCAAACGCGGTCGTATGAATCTCAGTGATGAATTTCGTGGTGGTCGCCCGTCTACAGCTGTGAACAAAACATCGATACTACAACGGGCAATATACGACATAACATAAACCGCAAAATAAACACCACGTGTACTAATTTGTAACGACAACTTTCAAAAGAAACTGTTCCTTAGAACTTTTTAAAACACGCCGACTTTGACTGTTTAACACTGATGTGCCATTTCTGACATTAGTGCCAATATCAACTTCCTCTTAACGTTAGTCCATTCTTCCTTTGTCTATGTCCTGTGTAAGTTTATTAAAAACAACAATTTGTTTTTGTAATAGTCTGTGTATGTACTCTGTTGTTGTAGATACTCTTCTCAGTGAATCTTGTCGGAATTTACCGGTCAATCTTTGAGTTAAAAATGCGTACGTTCTTCAACTTGGCATTGGCGGGTTTACCGATAAGAGATCATAAAGTAGAAGCCATATCTTTTCAAAACTACCGCACATAGTAATTTTTACTTGACATTGGCGAAATCATCGTTTATTTCGATGGAGCCGTAGTTTTTAAAACAAGAAGATGATGAATAAAAAACTATTATTTTTTAGATGGCAATGAATCGCATACATTTCTCAAGGAAGTCTTTTAATCGACTACAGGCCATAGTACACAGGAAATATGGATTTATTTCCAGTGAAGAGGATGCTTCACGTCCCCGTTCTATGAAGTGTCGACCCACTGGCCACTACGTCCTGGGTTCGATACCTTTCCGGCCGTACTATTGCACTTGTTGGGTTACACCAGTAACCCACAATAAGTTTGGTGACTCGCTTATGACGAAAGATATTTGAAATTGAATTAACGGTATGTTGCAGTGTGATGTCCAGCTCAGCAGCCATATGGAGTACTCCTCACACATGCGTACAGTACACAAAGGGCTAATGTACAAGCCTATCACTGGATACTCCTTGTGCGAACTCTGCGGCAAAACGGTAATCTCTATCTCTCTCTTTATTGTTTTCTCTTTCTCGTCCCAAATCACTGTTACTTCTTTTATTGCTTATTAGCTGCCTCTGTCAAAGTCACTCAACGAGCTTGGAGCGAGCAATGCACGGCATTTCTCTACGTGATCGAATCAGAAATGAGGAGATCCGTAGAAGAACCAAAGTTGAAGAGGCAGTGGGCAGGGCACATAGCTCGTAGAACTGACGGCCGTTGGGGCAGACAGGTTCTTGAATGGAGACCACGAACCGGAAGACGTTCAGTGGGACGACCCCCTACTAGTTGGACGGATGACCTGGTAAGGGCGGCGGGTAACCGATGGAAGCACGTCGCATCCGATCGGCTGATCTGGAAATCTTTGGGGGAGGCCTATGTTCAGCAGTGGACGTCTTCCGTTTGATATGATGGTGATGCCTCCGTGGCCGAACGGTTACGCAGAAGTCCCAGGTTCCATTCCCGGGCCGGGAGAAACATTTGTATGGCCTACATTTATTTCTCTCGTGAGTTTGAGTGTATTTGTGGTTGTCTATGTGTGTGTCCATGGCACCCGCGACACAGGGTTTCCCTAGTGCGGGGCTATGTTGAGTGTGTGCGTTATTATAAGACGGGATTTTGACCGTTTAACTGAGTCGGTTCTTGAGGTTGTAGCGTGACATGAGAGGAGTGTTAGTTTACATAATAGTTATTTCGCGCTGCACACGGGATAATTTCAACAAGATTCCAATAATAACTTGATTGAAAAAGTGCCTATTAAATTAGGTCAATTCAACAATTGACCTCATTTAGTAGGCACTGTTTCATAACAACTTATGTAATACCAAAGAGTACCTTATACATAACGAATATAGTCATCCGCTCATAAGGCCCCTAGTGGCTACCGCGGGAAGTATTTTTTCCATATATTAGAAATCTAAATCAGAAATCATAAAATGGTTCTCAATTCGACTATTTTTTTTTTGTATGTATGTTACGCGATAACTCCGGCCGGAGTTTCTTTTTTTTTGTTGGAAAGATGGTACCTCGGATGTGGTCCCATTAAAATTTGAAGAAAATGTTTCACTTCTAAAGGTGGCAAACTAGGAGATGAATGACTTTTGAGGTCTGTTTTTTTAGTATTCTGTAATGTTTTTTGATAATTAAAATGAATAGACAAGCCATTTGGCACTTTTTTCAATTGACCTATTGAATATCGTCAGAAAAATCTTGTTGAAATTATCTCGTGTGTCCGCCCTTAGCCCTTACCCCTGCAGCAACGCGCATCTACCTCAGCAGGATCCGACTCAGTAAAGCGGTAGGGCTGTAATTGAAATTTTTCAGAATTAAGATATGCAATATGGAGAATAAACAGTCCTCTTCATGTATTGGTCCATGGTGTTGTGCAGACCGATGTTGAGAAGCAACATTTTTGAGTTTGTTTTTCTTTTCAGGTGCACAAAAAGGGAATGAGGTCTCACATTAAATTGTACCACGATAAAACCGGGGCATCTGCCCGGTGCAGGTAATGTTTTTTATCCATTATCCCACGCAAACACACACACGCACGCACACACACACACACACACACACACACGCACGCACGCACGCACGCACGCACGCACGCACGCACGCACACACTCACACACACACACACACACACACACACACACACACACACACACACACACAC